>NW_026601463.1:25692-50026 GCF_029448725.1 Salvelinus fontinalis
CCACCTTCATCGAGGTGAGACAGAGAGGAACCTTCCACACAACACCACTAACACCACTCTTATTACCTTCATCGAGGTGAGACAGAGAGGAACCTTCCACACAACACACTAACACCACTCTTATTACCTTCATCGAGGTGAGACAGAGAGGAACCTTCCACACAACACCACTAACACCACTCTTATCACCTTCATCGAGGTGAGACAGAGAGGAACCTTCCACACAACACCACTAACACCACTCTTACCACCTTCATCGAGGTGAGACAGAGAGGAACCTTCCACACAACACCACTAACACCACTCTTATTACCTTCATCGAGGTGAGACAGAGAGGAACCTTCCACACAACACCACTAACACCACTCTTATTACCTTCATCGAGGTGAGACAGAGAGGAACCTTCCACACAACACACTAACACCACTCTTATTACCTTCATCAAGGTGAGACAGAGAGGAACCTTCCACACAACACACTAACACCACTCTTATTACCTTCATCAAGGTGAGACAGAGAGGAACCTTCCACACAACACACTAACACCACTCTTACCACCTTCATCGAGGTGAGACAGAGAGGAACCTTCCACACAACACCACTAACACCACTCTTACCACCTTCATCGAGGTGAGACAGAGAGGAACCTTCCACACAACACCACTCTTATCACCTTCATCGAGGTGAGACAGAGAACCTTCCACACAACACCACTAACACCACTCTTACCACCTTCATCGAGGTGAGACAGAGAGGAACCTTCCACACAACACCACTCTTACCACCTTCATCGAGATGAGACAGAGAGGAACCTTCCACACAACACACTAACACCACTCTTATTACCTTCATCGAGGTGGAACAGAGAAGAACCTTCCACACAACACCACTAACACCACTCTTACCACCTTCATCGAGGTGAAACAGAGAAGAACCTTCCACACAACACCACTCCTATCACCTTCATCGAGGTAAGACAGAGAGGAACCTTCCACACAACACACTAACACCACCCTTATTACCTTCATCGAGGTGAAACAGAGAAGAACCTTCCACACAACACCACTAACACCACTCTTATTACCTTCATCGAGGTAAGATAGAGAACCTTCCACACAACACCACTCTTATCACCTTAATCGAGGTGAGACAGAGAGGAACCTTCCACACAACACACTAACACCACTCTTATTACCTTCATCGAGGTGAAACAGAGAAGAACCTTCCACACAACACCACTAACACCACTCTTATTACCTTCATCGAGGTAAGATAGAGAACCTTCCACACAACACCACTCTTATCACCTTCATCGAGGTGAAACAGAGAGGAACCTTCCACACAACACACTAACACCACTCTTATTACCTTCATCGAGGTGAAACAGAGAGGAACCTTCCACACAACACCACTCTTATCACCTTCATCGAGGTGAGACAAAAGAGGAATCTTCCAGACTGTTCTGGCTCTCGGTCGTCTAATCCTGCTGAGTTAGAAGTGGCCCCTAGGTAACTGATCTAAAATCAGATTACACCTCCGGGTTCACACTGCATGCTCTTAGCCCAGATCTAAGCTTAATGAATATTCATGTTAGGTGAAAATGGAAATGTCACAACCAATGGAATAATATTTAAATTAGGTGACAATGGAAATCTGTGATTGGCTAATCCTGAAAACTTGGTTCTAAGAACAGTGTGAGTCTCTCAGGGAAAACCCAGAACTGATTGTAGATCAGCGTCTAGGGAAAACTTAATCCTACTCGGTCTGATTGGTGTTACTACTGTAGCTAGCTGTGTCATGTGACAGGGCTGTTACCAAATCAATCTAACTGGTATTACAACTGTCATTGTCAAACCTCCGACTCATGAATGGTTTTAATGAAGTTACCAGTAGATGGATGGATGGACAGTAAAGTATCCAATGTGTTGACCTAGACCACATCCTTTATATCAAGTTCCATGGACAGAATGTAGATAGCAGAAACACAGATTTATATCAAGTTCCATGGACAGAATGTAGATAGCAGAAACACAGATTTATATCAAGTTCCATGGACAGAATGTAGAAAGCAGAAACACAGATTTATATCAAGTTCCATGGACAGAATGTAGAAAGCAGAAACACAGATTTATATCAAGTTCCATGGACAGAATGTAGAAAGCAGAAACACAGATTTATATCAAGTTCCATGGACAGAATGTAGATAGCAGCAACACGGATTTATATCAAGCGCACTCTGAAGAGAAATGTCAGACAGACCTTTATCAAGATGTTCATTCCCAGAAATCTGGTTAGAATGGTTTCTCTCCCTTTCCCAGGACCTGAAGCAGTATGGTGCTACAACAGTGGTGCGTGTGTGTGAGGTCACCTACGACAAGACACCTCTGGAGAAGGATGGCATCACAGTCATGGTGAGCAACGATACACACATCGGATCTCTCTTCTCTACACTCTCTCACTAGGGTCCTATTCACTAGGAACCAAACGGAAGCAAAACAGGCTGAAACGAAGGGGGACCTACCTGAATTTGTCCAATGAGAAAAGCTGTCTGTTTCTGTTGCAAGACGTTTTGCTACGGTGCCAAAAGTTCTGGTACGCTGTGCATTAATGAATATGACCCTGGTGGTGTTCAGTTGGTACAAAATGAGGTGAGACTAGTCTACTGTTACTATCTGAACTGGTCCATTGAGACTAGTCTACTGTTACCTGAACTGGTCCATTGAGACTAGTCTACTGTTACTATCTGAACTGGTCCATTGAGACGAGTCTACTGTTACTATCTGAACTGGTCCATTGAGACTAGTCTACTCTTATCTGAACTGGTCCATTGAGACTAGTCTACTGTTATCTGAACTGGTCCATTGAGACTAGTCTACTGTTATCTGTACTGGTCCATTGAGACTAGTCTACTGCTACTATCTGTACTGGTCCATTGAGACTAGTCTACTGCTACTATCTGAACTGGTCCATTGAGACTAGTCTACTGCTACTATCTGAACTGGTCCATTGAGACTAGTCTACTGCTACTATCTGAACTGGTCCATTGAGACTAGTCTACTGCTGCTATCTGTACTGGTCCATTGAGACTAGTCTACTGTTATCTGAACTGGTCCATTGAGACTAGTCTACTGTTATCTGAACTGGTCCATTGAGACTAGTCTACTGCTACTATCTGAACTGGTCCATTGAGACTAGTCTACTGCTACTATCTGAACTGGTCCATTGAGACTAGTCTACTGTTACTATCTGAACTGGTCCATTGAGACTAGTCTACTGTTACTATCTGAACTGGTCCATTGAGACTAGTCTACTGTTACTATCTGAACTGGTCCATTGAGACTAGTCTACTGTTATCTGAACTGGTCCATTGAGACTAGTCTACTGTTACTATCTGAACTGGTCCATTGAGACTAGTCTACTGTTACTATCTGAACTGGTCCATTGAGACTAGTCTACTGTTACTATCTGAACTGGTCCATTGAGACTAGTCTACTGTTACTATCTGAACTGGTCCATTGAGACTAGTCTACTGTTACTATCTGAACTGGTCCATTGAGACTAGTCTACTGTTACTATCTGAACTGGTCCATTGAGACTAGTCTACTGCTACTATCTGAACTGGTCCATTGAGACTAGTCTACTGTTAATATCTGAACTGGTCCATTGAGACTAGTCTACTGTTACTATCTGAACTGGTCCATTGAGACTAGTCTACTGTTATCTGAACTGGTCCATTGAGACTAGTCTACTGTTATCTGAACTGGTCCATTGAGACTAGTCTACTGTTATCTGAACTGGTCCATTGAGACTAGTCTACTGTTATCTGAACTGGTCCATTGAGACTAGTCTACTGTTACTATCTGAACTGGTCCATTGAGACTAGTCTACTGTTACTATCTGAACTGGTCCATTGAGACTAGTCTACTGTTACTATCTGAACTGGTCCATTGAGACTAGTCTACTGTTACTATCTGAACTGGTCCATTGAGACTAGTCTACTGCTACTATCTGAACTGGTCCATTGAGACTAGTCTACTGCTACTATCTGAACTGGTCCATTGAGACTAGTCTACTGTTACTATCTGAACTGGTCTATTGAGACTAGTCTACTGCTACTATCTGAACTGGTCTATTGAGACTAGTCTACTGCTACTATCTGAACTGGTCTATTGAGACTAGTCTACTGCTACTATCTGAACTGGTCCATTGAGACTAGTCTACTGCTACTATCTGAACTGGTCCATTGAGACTAGTCTACTGTTACTATCTGAACTGGTCCATTGAGACTAGTCTACTGTTACTATCTGAACTGGTCCATTGAGACTAGTCTACTGCTACTATCTGAACTGGTCCATTGAGACTAGTCTACTGCTACTATCTGAACTGGTCCATTGACAGGAGTCTACTGTTACTATCTGAACTGGTCCATTGAGACTAGTCTACTGCTACTCTCTGAACTGGTCCATTGAGACTAGTCTACTGTTACTATCTGAACTGGTCCATTGAGACTAGTCTACTGCTACTATCTGAACTGGTCCATTGAGACTAGTCTACTGCTACTATCTGAACTGGTCCATTGAGACTAGTCTACTGCTACTATCTGAACTGGTCCATTGAGACTAGTCTACTCTTATCTGAACTGGTCCATTGAGACTAGTCTACTGTTATCTGAACTGGTCCATTGAGACTAGTCTACTGTTATCTGAACTGGTCCATTGAGACTAGTCTACTGTTACTATCTGAACTGGTCCATTGAGACTAGTCTACTGTTATCTGAACTGGTCCATTGAGACTAGTCTACTGCTACTATCTGAACTGGTCCATTGACAGGAGTCTACTGTTACTATCTGAACTGGTCCATTGAGACTAGTCTACTGCTACTATCTGAACTGGTCCATTGAGACTAGTCTACTGCTACTATCTGAGCTGGTCCATTGAGACTAGTCTACTGCTACTATCTGAACTGGTCCATTGAGACTAGTCTACTGCTACTATCTGAACTGGTCTATTGAGACTAGTCTACTGCTACTATCTGAACTGGTCTATTGAGACTAGTCTACTGCTACTATCTGAACTGGTCCATTGAGACTAGTCTACTGCTACTATCTGAACTGGTCCATTGAGACTAGTCTACTGCTACTATCTGAACTGGTCCATTGAGACTAGTCTACTGTTACTATCTGAACTGGTCCATTGAGACTAGTCTACTGTTACTATCTGAACTGGTCCATTGAGACTAGTCTACTGCTACTATCTGAACTGGTCTATTGAGACTAGTCTACTGCTACTATCTGAACTGGTCCATTGAGACTAGTCTACTGCTACTATCTGAACTGGTCCATTGAGACTAGTCTACTGCTACTATCTGAACTGGTCTATTGAGACTAGTCTACTGCTACTATCTGAACTGGTCTATTGAGACTAGTCTACTGTTACTATCTGAACTGGTCCATTGAGACTAGTCTACTGTTAATATCTGAACTGGTCCATTGAGACTAGTCTACTGTTACTATCTGAACTGGTCCATTGAGACTAGTCTACTGTTATCTGAACTGGTCCATTGAGACTAGTCTACTGTTACTATCTGAACTGGTCCATTGAGACTAGTCTACTGTTACTATCTGAACTGGTCCATTGAGACTAGTCTACTGCTACTATCTGAACTGGTCCATTGAGACTAGTCTACTGCTACTATCTGAACTGGTCCATTGACAGGAGTCTACTGTTACTATCTGAACTGGTCCATTGAGACTAGTCTACTGCTACTCTCTGAACTGGTCCATTGAGACTAGTCTACTGTTACTATCTGAACTGGTCCATTGAGACTAGTCTACTGCTACTATCTGAACTGGTCTATTGAGACTAGTCTACTGTTACTATCTGAACTGGTCCATTGAGACTAGTCTACTGCTACTCTCTGAACTGGTCCATTGAGACTAGTCTACTGCTACTATCTGAACTGGTCTATTGAGACTAGTCTACTGTTAATATCTGAACTGGTCCATTGAGACTAGTCTACTGTTACTATCTGAACTGGTCCATTGAGACTAGTCTACTGTTATCTGAACTGGTCCATTGAGACTAGTCTACTGTTATCTGAACTGGTCCATTGAGACTAGTCTACTGTTACTATCTGAACTGGTCCATTGAGACTAGTCTACTGCTACTATCTGAACTGGTCCATTGAGACTAGTCTACTGCTACTATCTGAGCTGGTCCATTGAGACTAGTCTACTGCTACTATCTGAACTGGTCCATTGAGACTAGTCTACTGTTACTATATGTACTGGTCCATTGAGACTAGTCTACTGCTACTATTTGAACTGGTCCATTGAGACTAGTCTACTGTTACTATCTGAACTGGTCCATTGAGACTAGTCTACTGTTACTATCTGAACTGGTCCATTGAGACTAGTCTACTGTTATCTGAACTGGTCCATTGAGACTAGTCTACTGCTACTATCTGAACTGGTCCATTGACAGGAGTCTACTGTTACTATCTGAACTGGTCCATTGAGACTAGTCTACTGTTACTATCTGAACTGGTCCATTGACAGGAGTCTACTGTTACTATCTGAACTGGTCCATTGAGACTAGTCTACTGCTACTATCTGAACTGGTCCATTGAGACTAGTCTACTGTTATCTGAACTGATCCATTGAGACTAGTCTACTGTTACTATCTGAACTGGTCCATTGACAGGAGTCTACTGTTACTATCTGAACTGGTCCATTGAGACTAGTCTACTGCTACTATCTGAACTGGTCCATTGAGACTAGTCTACTGTTATCTGAACTGATCCATTGAGACTAGTCTACTGTTACTATCTGAACTGGTCCATTGAGACTAGTCTACTGCTACTATCTGAACTGGTCTATTGAGACTAGTCTACTGTTACTATCTGAACTGGTCCATTGAGACTAGTCTACTGTTATCTGTACTGGTCCATTGAGACTAGTCTACTGCTACTATCTGAACTGGTCCATTGAGACTAGTCTACTGCTACTATCTGAACTGGTCCATTGAGACTAGTCTACTGCTACTATCTGAACTGGTCCATTGAGACTAGTCTACTGCTACTATCTGAACTGGTACATTGAGACTAGTCTACTGCTACTATCTGAACTGGTCCATTGAGACTAGTCTACTGCTACTATCTGAACTGGTCCATTGAGACTAGTCTACTGCTACTATCTGAACTGGTCCATTGAGACTAGTCTACTGCTACTATCTGAACTGGTCCATTGAGACTAGTCTACTGCTACTATCTGAACTGGTCCATTGAGACTAGTCTACTGCTACTATCTGAACTGGTCCATTGAGACTAGTCTACTGCTACTATCTGAACTGGTCCATTGAGACTAGTCTACTGCTACTATCTGAACTGGTCCATTGAGACTAGTCTACTGCTACTATCTGAACTGGTCCATTGAGACTAGTCTACTGCTACTATCTGAACTGGTCCATTGACACTAGTCTACTGCTACTATCTGAACTGGTCCATTGAGACTAGTCTACTGCTACTATCTGAACTGGTCCATTGAGACTAGTCTACTGCTACTATCTGAACTGGTCCATTGACAGGAGTCTACTGTTACTATCTGAACTGGTCCATTGAGACTAGTCTACTGCTACTATCTGAACTGGTCCATTGAGACTAGTCTACTGTTATCTGAACTGATCCATTGAGACTAGTCTACTGTTACTATCTGAACTGGTCCATTGAGACTAGTCTACTGCTACTATCTGAACTGGTCCATTGAGACTAGTCTACTGCTACTATCTGAACTGGTCTATTGAGACTAGTCTACTGTTACTATCTGAACTGGTCTATTGAGACTAGTCTACTGTTACTATCTGAACTGGTCCATTGAGACTAGTCTACTGTTATCTGTACTGGTCCATTGAGACTAGTCTACTGCTACTATCTGAACTGGTCCATTGAGACTAGTCTACTGCTACTATCTGAACTGGTCCATTGAGACTAGTCTACTGCTACTATCTGAACTGGTCCATTGAGACTAGTCTACTGCTACTATCTGAACTGGTCCATTGAGACTAGTCTACTGCTACTATCTGAACTGGTCCATTGAGACTAGTCTACTGCTACTATCTGAACTGGTCCATTGAGACTAGTCTACTGCTACTATCTGAACTGGTCCATTGAGACTAGTCTACTGCTACTATCTGAACTGGTCCATTGAGACTAGTCTACTGCTACTATCTGAACTGGTCCATTGAGACTAGTCTACTGCTACTATCTGAACTGGTCCATTGAGACTAGTCTACTGCTACTATCTGAACTGGTCCATTGAGACTAGTCTACTGCTACTATCTGAACTGGTCCATTGAGACTAGTCTACTGCTACTATCTGAACTGGTCCATTGACACTAGTCTACTGCTACTATCTGAACTGGTCCATTGAGACTAGTCTACTGCTACTATCTGAACTGGTCCATTGAGACTAGTCTACTGCTACTATCTGAACTGGTCCATTGACAGGAGTCTACTGTTATCTGAACTGGTCCATTGACAGGAGTCTACTGTTACTATCTGAACTGGTCCATTGACAGGAGTCTACTGTTACTATCTGAACTGGTCCATTGAGACTAGTCTACTGTTATCTGAACTGGTCCATTGACAGGAGTCTACTGTTACTATCTGAACTGGTCCATTGACAGGAGTCTACTGTTATCTGAACTGGTCCATTGACAGTAGTCTACTGTTACTATCTGAACTGGTCCATTGACAGGAGTCTACTGTTATCTGAACTGGTCCATTGACAGGAGTCTACTGTTACTATCTGAACTGGTCCATTGACAGGAGTCTACTGTTACTATCTGAACTGGTCCATTGACAGGAGTCTACTCGCTTTTGTTTTCCATCTGTTTCAAAACATATGTTCCATATGTTCCTACCCTGTTCCCTCTCTCTCTGCCATGTGGAGGATGTCATTCATGATCTCACCCTGCTGCACATGTGTTGGAGTAGAGGAAGCACTACCTCCTGCCCCGAACACACACACACACACACACACACACACACACACACACACACACACACACACACACACACACACACACACATCTGGCTCAGCGTCAGGGTTTACATCATGGTTTACTCCTCTCTTGTCTCCCAACATCCTCTCCTCTCACCTCTTCTTCTCTCCCCTCTCAGCTCTGGTCTTTCTTTTTCTTCACTCTCTCTCCTTTCTCTCCCTCTGAGTTAATAACGTTGTTGGGAGCAGAGAGTACCCTCTCAGAGGAGGGGTAGCATCAGATGAGAAGAATGTAGGGATGTAGAGATAGCTAGAGGCCCGGGTTACATAAGGCCCTTAGCCACCCTCTCTCTGTTGTGTTATCAGAGTGACACGGTCACACAGATTCCTCTCTCTTCTCTTCCCTGTGTGAGAGAGAGCCTTGTATCCTGACTGACTGAGTCCTCTCTCTTCTTTTCCCTGTGTGAGAGAGAGCCTTGTATCCTGGCTGACTGATTCCTCTCTCTTCTCTTCCCTGTGTGAGAGAGAGCCTTGAATCCTGGCTGACTGAGTCCTCTCTCTTCTTTTCCCTGTGTGAGAGAGAGCCTTGTATCCTGACTGACTGATTCCTCTCTCTTCTCTTCCCTGTGTGAGAGAGAGCCTTGTATCCTGACTGACTGATTCCTCTCTCTTCTTTTCCCTGTGAGAGAGAGCCTTGTATCCTGACTGAGAGAGTCCTCTCTCTTCTTTTCCCTGTGTGAGAGAGAGCCTTGAATCCTGACTGAGAGAGTCCTCTCTCTTCTTTTCCCTGTGTGAGAGAGAGCCTTGTATCCTGGCTGACTGATTCCTCTCTCTTCCCTGTGTGAGAGAGAGCGTGAGCATAGCCTTGCTATTGAGAGAGGCCGCCGAAGACAGGCTATATGCACACTGCCCACAAAATGAGGTGGAAACTGAGCTGCACTTCCTAACCTCCTGCCAAATGTATGACCAAATTAGAGAAACATATTTCACTCAGATTACACAGACCCACAAAGAATTCAAAAACAAATCCAATTTTGATAAACTCCCATATCTACTGGGTGAAATACCACAGTGTGCAATCACAGCAGCAAGATTTGTGACCTGTTGCCACATGAAAAGGGCAACCAGTGTAGAACAAACGCCATTGTAAATACAACCTAATATTTATGTTTATTTATTTTCCCTTTTGTACTTGAACTATTTCAAGTTTCAATCAAGTTTATTTTATATAGCCCTTTGTACATCAGCTAATATCTCGAAGTGCTGTACAGAAACCCAGCCTAAAACCCCAAAACAGCAAGCAATGCAGGTGTAGAAGCACTATTTGCATATCATTACAGCACTGTCTGTATACATAATATGACATTTGAATTGTCTTTATTCTTTTGGAACTTTTGTGAGTTTAATGTTCATTTTTTGTTTATTTCCCTTTTGTTTATTATCTATTTCACTTGCTTTGGCAATGTAAACATATGTTTCCCATGCCAATAAAGCCCTTAAATTGAAATTGAATTGAGAGCCTTGAATCCTGGCTGACTGAGTCTGGCTCTGGTCAAAGGTAGTGCACTATGTAGGGAATAGGGTGCCATTTGGGACGTACCCTTGTACACTTGCTGACTGACTGGGTCAGTGCCTCCTCTTCAATAGGAACACAGCAGAGAGCAGAAGATTAGCCACCAGCTGAGAGAGACTGGCTGGCAGGTGAAACCCAGTTCCCTGTTCCCCTCCACATCTCCCTGAACTCCAGATGAAACCCACGTTGTCTGTCTCCTTCAGCACGCTGTGTAATGTGCTGCACTGTCTGTTCCGTCTGGCATGGCTCCTGATGCTTTCATTGCTCAGAGGTTATTTATTGGCATTATGTGGAGAAACGTTACTCCCACACTCTCTGCTTTTGCACGTTACTTTAGTCTTACCAGTGTATCAGTAATGGTGGAGGTATATTTGGAGGCCATATATAACCAACAATAACAGTGGTAAGTACCAGAGGTGCATCCATCCACCTTGTGACTGACTTAACATAGACCGTCCTCTGTAGCATGTGATAACGTTCAGCTGGCTGATATAAAGGGACTGTGGACTCATTCAGGAAGTGGCCCAAAATGGCACCCTATTGCCTATATAGTGCACTACTTTTGAGCAGAGCTGTATGGGCCTTAATCATAAGTAGTGCACTGCACTATAAAGGGAATAGGTTGCCAGATTTGAGACCTACACTCTGCCAAACGTCTCGCTGCCTGCCGTACGATAGTCAAGTTGCAGAGGAAGAAGGATACCATGGTGACAAGGTCTGTTCTGGGGGTTCCGGGAAACGGCCCAAGACGTTCTTCGGCCACAATTAGAACTCTGCCTCCTCCTCCAAGCTCTTGTCTCTAGCTCTGGGCTGCGTTGGTTGGAGCGACTTGTAATGAGCTTCACGACATGAATAGCTTACTGTTGACATACCAGGCGGCTCTGTTCACCTCTTAGTAGATGTAAATGGTATTTTTACCCACATCCTCTCTACAGTCTAAGATTCTATTAGGGAGAGATTTACTCTCAAGGTTGTCACAACAGGTTCACCCATTATGGAGTTCTGTGGTCACAACAGACATGCAAATGGCCATTTCTGTATCTTCGGTGTTGTGGTGACTTCTACATATCTTGTTGCCCACAGCTTCTTTAGATGTCCATAGCAGGATGCAGAGCAATTCAAGGCATTTCATGTGAGGTTAGGGTCAGGCCTTGCCATGTACAGGATTAGTGTCATACCTGGAACACTGAACAGAGAGTAGAATGGATCCTGTTGTGGGTTTTGCCTGTGTGTTACTGGTAGGATGGATCCTTTTGTGGGTTTTGCCTGTATGTTACTGATATAATGGATCCTGTTGTGTGTTTTGCCTGTATGTTACTGATATAATGGATCCTGTTGTGTGTTTTGCCTGTGTGTTACTGGTAGAATGGATACTGTTGTGTGTTTTGCCTGTGTGTTATTGGTAGGATGGATACTGTTGTGTGTTTTGCCTGTGTGTTACTGATAGAATGCATCCTGTTGTGGGTTTTGCCTGTGTGTTACTGATAGAATGCATCCTGTTGTGTGTTTTGCCTGTGTGTTACTGATAGAATGCATCCTGTTGTGGGTTTTGCCTGTGTGTTACTGGTAGAATGGATCCTGTTGTGTGTTTTACCTCTGTGTTACTGGTAGAATGGATACTGTGTGCGTCCAAAATGGTGCCCTGAATATCCTATATGTTTCATTAGGGCTGTTTTCCCCAAAAAGTTACAGCCGCGTCATGTTTTGTTTCCTTGTCACGATACTAATGAGTATCACGATACTGGTATGGTCCCAACCCTAGGCTCTGGGTCCTATGACCCGTTTGGGACGCAGCCTACAGTGTCCATGTGGAACGCCCCTTAACCCCAGAGGTGGTTCACACCCAGCACACCTGTTGTTCCCTCACTGGAGATGATCAGAAGGAAACAGGAAACGCTGGCGCTGACGAGACATCCTCTTGTTCATCCTGTAGTATCAGTCCTTCAGATCACTTTCTTGTTTGTTTTTTTAACAGAGAAAGTCCCAGTTGCACCTTTCTATTCATGGCAGTGTGAAATAGTGATGTCATCATAACATCCTTCCCAGCCTGTGATCCACTGGTTCAGCTGAGCCCCCGAGGGCTTTTGAAGGGAGCTGTTGCCTTGGTAACGCATTGTCGTCAATCACACAAGATGTTTGTTCCTGGGAGCAGGTATTGTGGTGTTGGAAGTCCCACTCCACTAGATGATAAGAGATGACTCTCTCTGTCTCTCTCTCTCTCTCTGTCTCTCTGTCTCTCTGTCTCTCTGTCTCTCTGTCTCTCTGTCTCTCTGTCTCTCTGTCTCTGTCTCTGTCTCTCTCTGTCTCTGTCTGTCTGTGTGTGTGTTTTTACATGTAACCTTTTATTTAACTAGGCAAGTCAGTTAAGAACAAATTCTTATTTACAATGACGGCCTACGCCGACCAAACCCGAACGACGCTGGGCCAATTGTGCGTCGCCCTATGGGACTCCCAATCACGGCCGGATACAGTGTCTGATGGGTCTCTAGTGTGACTGATCTAGACACCCATGGTTTCTGCTTTAAGCCTTTATCTGTCAAATGGAGGAGTCAAACAGCTGGTTTGAGCATCCTTGATGCTGTGTGGTGCATTAGGTCTATATCTGACCTGGTGATGGATGTCTTAGTTAATCTACCATCATTGTCTAATCCTTCAATGAAAGAATGTTTGTCATTATAGAGGATGATAGCCCAACATGGCCAGAAAAATACATTGTATCCAACCGACTGATTTAATGTACACTAGCCAAACCAATTAAACGTTGAAGTCAAACAGTTCACCACAGTTCATTCAGTGAAGAAGAGGTAACCACACATCTGTTCTGTGTTGTGGTTCTGCACCAACTACAAACAAACCCTTATAGTGTGTCTGTGTTGACAGAAGTCTTTCCTGATGCTGTGGGTGCTGATGGAACATGGTATGTGTCCCAAATGGCACCCTATTGCCTATATTGTGCACTAATTTTGACCAGAGCCCTATTGTAGTGCACTATATAGGGAATAGGGTACCATTTGAGACACATCTAGGCCCTCAGAAACCACCAGTCGCTGACTGAATGTTCCCACTGTTTGGATGGGAGGTGCTTGTTGAGATGGCAGGAAGAGTGAATGGTGAAGGAAGGACACAGGACAGTGTGTTGTCTGTGGTGACAGTTTGTTCATGTTGAGAGTCATGCTTAGATGACTGAGGTTGGTACACTCTGCGTTCCTCCCTGTTATGTGGGTACAGAGGTCTCATTTCACAGTGTGCAGCGGCTTGGAACCAGTTGTTTCAGACATGCAGCGCTTCACAAACTCTTTTAATACATTCTCCCTCAGTAGGGGATTCTGCTTTGTCTGGTTCCTCAGTTTAGAGTAGTTAGGGGTGCAGTGTAGAGCTGCTTTGTCTGGTTCCTCAGTTTAGAGTAGGTAGGGGTGCAGTGTAGAGCTGCTTTGTCTGGTTCCTCAGTTTAGAGTAGGTAGGGGTGCAGTGTAGAGCTGCTTTGTCTGGTTCCTCAGTTTAGAGTAGGTAGGGGTGCAGTGTAGAGCTGCTTTGTCTGGTTCCTCAGTTTAGAGTAGGTAGGGGTGCAGTGTAGAGCTGCTTAGTCTGGTTCCTCAGTTTAGAGTAGGTAGGGGTGCAGTGTAGAGCTGCTTTGTCTGGTTCCTCAGTTTAGAGTAGGTAGGGGTGCAGTGTAGAGCTGCTTTGTCTGGTTCCTCAGTTTAGAGTAGGTAGGGGTGCAGTGTAGAGCTGCTTTGTCTGGTTCCTCAGTTTAGAGTAGGTAGGGGTGCAGTGTAGAGCTGCTTAGTCTGGTTCCTCAGTTTAGAGTAGGTAGGGGTACAGTGTAGAGCTGCTTAGTCTGGTTCCTCAGTTTAGAGTAGGTAGGGGTGCAGTGTAGAGCTGCTTAGTCTGGTTCCTCAGTTTAGAGTAGGTAGGGGTGCAGTGTAGAGCTGCGTTGTCTGGTTCCTCAGTTTAGAGTAGGTAGGGGTGCAGTGTAGAGCTGCTTTGTCTGGTTCCTCAGTTTAGATTAGGTAGGGGTGCAGTGTAGAGCTGCGTTGTCTGATTCCTCAGTTTAGAGTAGGTAGGGGTGCAGTGTAGAGCTGCTTTGTCTGGTTCCTCAGTTTAGAGTAGGTAGGGGTGCAGTGTAGAGCTGCTTTGTCTGGTTCCTCAGTTTAGAGTAGGTAGGGGTGCAGTGTAGAGCTGCTTAGTCTGGTTCCTCAGTTTAGAGTAGGTAGGGGTGCAGTGTAGAGCTGCTTTGTCTGGTTCCTCAGTTTAGAGTAGGTAGGGGTGCAGTGTAGAGCTGCTTTGTCTGGTTCCTCAGTTTAGAGTAGGTAGGGGTGCAGTGTAGAGCTGCTTTGTCTGGTTCCTCAGTTTAGAGTAGGTAGGGGTGCAGTGTAGAGCTGCTTTGTCTGGTTCCTCAGTTTAGAGTAGGTAGGGGTGCAGTGTAGAGCTGCTTAGTCTGGTTCCTCAGTTTAGAGTAGGTAGGGGTGCAGTGTAGAGCTGCTTTGTCTGGTTCCTCAGTTTAGAGTAGGTAGGGGTGCAGTGTAGAGCTGCTTTGTCTGGTTCCTCAGTTTAGAGTAGGTAGGGGTGCAGTGTAGAGCTGCTTTGTCTGGTTCCTCAGTTTAGAGTAGGTAGGGGTGCAGTGTAGAGCTGCTTAGTCTGGTTCCTCAGTTTAGAGTAGGTAGGGGTGCAGTGTAGAGCTGCTTAGTCTGGTTCCTCAGTTTAGAGTAGGTAGGGGTGCAGTGTAGAGCTGCTTAGTCTGGTTCCTCAGTTTAGAGTAGGTAGGGGTGCAGTGTAGAGCTGCTTAGTCTGGTTCCTCAGTTTAGAGTAGGTAGGGGTGCAGTGTAGAGCTGCTTTGTCTGGTTCCTCAGTTTAGATTAGGTAGGGGTGCAGTGTAGAGCTGCGTTGTCTGATTCCTCAGTTTAGAGTAGGTAGGGGTGCAGTGTAGAGCTGCTTTGTCTGGTTCCTCAGTTTAGAGTAGGTAGGGGTGCAGTGTAGAGCTGCTTTGTCTGGTTCCTCAGTTTAGAGTAGGTAGGGGTGCAGTGTAGAGCTGCTTAGTCTGGTTCCTCAGTTTAGAGTAGGTAGGGGTGCAGTGTAGAGCTGCTTTGTCTGGTTCCTCAGTTTAGAGTAGGTAGGGGTGCAGTGTAGAGCTGCTTTGTCTGGTTCCTCAGTTTAGAGTAGGTAGGGGTGCAGTGTAGAGCTGCTTTGTCTGGTTCCTCAGTTTAGAGTAGGTAGGGGTGCAGTGTAGAGCTGCTTAGTCTGGTTCCTCAGTTTAGAGTAGGTAGGGGTGCAGTGTAGAGCTGCTTTGTCTGGTTCCTCAGTTTAGAGTAGGTAGGGGTGCAGTGTAGAGCTGCTTTGTCTGGTTCCTCAGTTTAGAGTAGGTAGGGGTGCAGTGTAGAGCTGCTTTGTCTGGTTCCTCAGTTTAGAGTAGGTAGGGGTGCAGTGTAGAGCTGCTTAGTCTGGTTCCTCAGTTTAGAGTAGGTAGGGGTGCAGTGTAGAGCTGCTTAGTCTGGTTCCTCAGTTTAGAGTAGGTAGGGGTGCAGTGTAGAGCTGCTTAGTCTGGTTCCTCAGTTTAGAGTAGGTAGGGGTGCAGTGTAGAGCTGCGTTGTCTGGTTCCTCAGTTTAGAGTAGGTAGGGGTGCAGTGTAGAGCTGCTTTGTCTGGTTCCTCAGTTTAGATTAGGTAGGGGTGCAGTGTAGAGCTGCGTTGTCTGATTCCTCAGTTTAGAGTAGGTAGGGGTGCAGTGTAGAGCTGCTTTGTCTGGTTCCTCAGTTTAGAGTAGTTAGGGGTGCAGTGTAGAGCTGCGTTGTCTGATTCCTCAGTTTAGAGTAGGTAGGGGTGCAGTGTAGAGCTGCTTAGTCTGGTTCCTCAGTTTAGATTAGGTAGGGGTGCAGTGTAGAGCTGCTTAGTCTGGTTCCTCAGTTTAGAGTAGGTAGGGGTGCAGTGTAGAGCTGCTTTGTCTGGTTCCTCAGTTTAGAGTAGGTAGGGGTGCAGTGTAGAGCTGCGTTGTCTGATTCCTCAGTTTAGAGTAGGTAGGGGTGCAGTGTAGAGCTGCTTAGTCTGGTTCCTCAGTTTAGAGTAGGTAGGGGTGCAGTGTAGAGCTGCGTTGTCTGATTCCTCAGTTTAGAGTAGGTAGGGGTGCAGTGTAGAGCTGCTTAGTCTGGTTCCTCAGTTTAGATTAGGTAGGGGTGCAGTGTAGAGCTGCTTTGTCTGGTTCCTCAGTTTAGAGTAGGTAGGGGTGCAGTGTAGAGCTGCTTAGTCTGGTTCCTCAGTTTAGAGTAGGTAGGGGTGCAGTGTAGAGCTGCTTTGTCTGGTTCCTCGGTTTAGAGTAGGTAGGGGTGCAGTGTAGAGCTGCTTAGTCTGGTTCCTCAGTTTAGAGTAGGTAGGGGTGCAGTGTAGAGCTGCTTTGTCTGGTTCCTCAGTTTAGAGTAGGTAGGGGTGCAGTGTAGAGCTGCTTTGTCTGGTTCCTCAGTTTAGAGTAGGTAGGGGTGCAGTGTAGAGCTGCTTTGTCTGGTTCCTCAGTTTAGAGTAGGTAGGGGTGCAGTGTAGAGCTGCTTAGTCTGGTTCCTCAGTTTAGAGTAGGTAGGGGTGCAGTGTAGAGCTGCTTTGTCTGGTTCCTCAGTTTAGAGTAGGTAGGGGTGCAGTGTAGAGCTGCTTAGTCTGGTTCCTCAGTTTAGAGTAGGTAGGGGTGCAGTGTAGAGCTGCTTAGTCTGGTTCCTCAGTTTAGAGTAGGTAGGGGTGCAGTGTAGAGCTGCTTTGTCTGGTTCCTCAGTTTAGAGTAGGTAGGGGTGCAGTGTAGAGCTGCTTAGTCTGGTTCCTCAGTTTAGAGTAGGTAGGGGTGCAGTGTAGAGCTGCTTAGTCTGGTTCCTCAGTTTAGAGTAGGTAGGGGTGCAGTGTAGAGCTGCTTAGTCTGGTTCCTCAGTTTAGCTTAGGTAGGGGTGCAGTGTAGAGCTGCTTAGTCTGGTTCCTCAGTTTAGAGTAGGTAGGGGTGCAGTGTAGAGCTGCTTTGTCTGGTTCCTCAGTTTAGAGTAGGTAGGGGTGCAGTGTAGAGCTGCTTTGTCTCGTAACAATGGGCTCCCTCAGAGTGCCAATGCTAATCAGCTGTTTCTGTCAGAGAGACAGAATTGTACTGTTTATGATGTGTGATGCCGAAGACCAGTTCCCACATTGTGTAGACAATTACATTGTTTTCTAATGTGAATGTATTTGTATGTTTTCCAGGACTGGGCCTTTGATGACGGTGCCCCTCCGCCCACTAAGATCGTAGATGATTGGCTGAACCTGCTGAAGACTAAGTTCCGTGAGGACCCTGGCTGCTGCGTGGCGGTGCACTGTGTTGCCGGGCTGGGACGGTACGGATCATTAATACTCTTCTGTCTTAGGGTTCTGATTGGGTGAGACAGTTGAGCCAAGCTCACAAGGCTGCAGTGTCACCCACCCACTGTGACGGCCACTGTCTCAGCAGCCACCAGTCTCTCCCCTTCTCCTACAGCCTGACCAGGTCCCTCTCTCTGCATGCAGACAGACCCAAGCCAAAGTCAACTGTTAGCCAAGGACCACTCCTTCTCAACTAATCCACCGTTTATTATTCAAAGCACAGAGGTTGAGGTCTGAAAAACGTTGAAGCAGCATTTCTATTGTGTCTCTAAATGTATCCTCTCAGATTGGATCTCTACTAGTCAGCTCACCAGAACTCTGGTCAAAAGTAGTGCACTATGTAGGGAATAGGCTGCCATTTGGGATGTAGCCAGTTGTCTTGTGAAATGTCTGTTAGCTGTATTCTGGTTGGCCATGCCCAGACCTGTAATGTATGTTCTATAGTTGAGCCTCTGGACTCCCGTTGGCCACGCCATACATTACTTCTAATGGTTGGCATGCCATACATTAGTTCTTATGGTTGGCATGCCATACATTAGATCTTATGGTTGGCATGCCATACATTAGTTCTTATGATTGGCATGCCATACATTAGATCTTATGGTTGGCATGCCAACCAACATAAGAGGAGTTGACTAAATAGAAGCACGAACTGATCTGGTTACCAGGCTCATTTTAGCCCTGTCCTGTCTGGTGTTCCTTCAGGTGTCCTCTATGTCAGAGGAGAGACAAGACAACGAGTCACATCTGTACTGATGAAGTATTAGCTAGCTAGTAGAGGAGAAAATGTCTCAAATGGTACACTATTCTATACATAGTGCACTACTTTTGACCAGAGCCTTGTGGGCAATAGAGAGCCATTAAACCAGGTTAAACCAGGCCTTTGGTACTAATAATGGTTGAGCTCATTGGTAGGAAGCTGAAGGAGACCCTCTTCCCCTCCCCTCCAGCCCCCTGACTTCCCCAGCCTCTTCCGTTCCCCTTCCTGTGTTAGCTGAAGGAGCCCCCTAGCCTCCCCAGGCTCTTCCCTCCCTCCCCTCCTGGGTAAGCTGAAGGAGCCCCCCAGCCCCCTGGCCTCCCCAGCCTCTTCCCTCCCCTCCTGGGTAAGCTGAAGGAGCCTCCCAGACCCCTAGCCTCCCCAGCCTCTTCCCTCCCTCCCCTCCTAGGTAAGCTGAAGTAGCCCCCCAAGCCCCCTGGCCTCCCCAGCCTCTTCCCTCCCTCCCCTCTCTGGGTAAGCTGAAGGAGCCTCCCAGCCTCTCCTCTCTGGGTAAGCTGAAGGAGCCCCCCAGCCTCCCCTCTCTGGGTAAGCTGAAGAAGCTCCCCAGCCTCCCCTCTCCGGGTAAGCTGAAGGAGCTCCCCCAGCCTCCCCTCTCTGGGTAAGCTGAAGGAGCTCCCCAGCCTCCCCTCTCTGGGTAAGCTGAAGGAGCTCCCCAGCCTCCCCTCTCTGGGTAAGCTGAAGGAGCTCCCCAGCCTCCCCTCTCTGGGTAAGCTGAAGGAGCCCTCCAGCCTCCCCCCTCTGGGTAAGCTGAAGGAGCTCCCCAGCCTCCCCTATCTGGGTAAGCTGAAGGAGCTCCCCAGCCTCCCCTATCTGGGTAAGCTGAAGGAGCTCCCCAGCCTCCCCTATCTGGGTAAGCTGAAGGAGCTCCCCAGCCTCCCCTCTCTGGGTAAGCTGAAGGAGCCCGCCAGCCTCCCCTGTCTGGGTAAGCTGAAGGAGCCCGACAGCCTCCCCTGTCTGGGTAAGCTGAAGGAGCCCGCCAGCCTCCCCTGTCTGGGTAAGCTGAAGGAGCTCCCCAGCCTCCCCTCTCTGGGTAAGCTGAAGGAGCCCGCCAGCCTCCCCTGTCTGGGTAAGCTGAAGGAGCCCGCCAGCCTCCCCTGTCTGGGTAAGCTGAAGGAGCTTCCCAGTCTCCCCTCCCTGTGTTGGTGAAGCATCGTCTATCTGTGACGTACTGGAGACCTCCTCTGGGACTCGTCTGTGGTTTTTGACAGGGCGCCAATGTTTACTTTACTCTGAACTGTTTGTTGTCCTGTTAATCAGCTGGGGAGTTTTTGGCGTTCAGCTGGTACCCTCTGTGACATCTAAGTGGTCTGGAGGCTGATATGGCTCGACAGGGTAGAGTTAGATAGATGAATCTAGTTGAATGTCTCGTGTCCAGGCAGGCACCTCATCCAGCTTCAGTGATTCCTAGAAGTCCAGTGTTTGTGTTAGTGGTGTTATGCTCTTCAGCTTTCTATTTCCACACTGACTTACCGTAACCACAGCAACAACCCCATGTAAGGCTAGAAAAGGGGAAAGTGGGCTACAGCTTTTCCTAATGATTTGTTACCTGTAAATATGAGTGGCCAAATACAGCACAACCAGTTGCAGCTGTCAACCCACAGCAGGGCTTTCCTTTGTCCAAAGCAGAACAGTTTAAACCAGAATGAACTCCATTCCCTGGGAACTGGCTGTGTTGTGACAACATGGAGAGGGACGTTGCTGGGGGCATAACAGGAAGGACACGAATGGATGTCTTTAATAAAGTCTTACTATGTGAATGCTGTTTCTATGGTAACGTCCCAAATGGCACCATATTCCCTATTAAGTGCACTACTTTTGACCAGGGCCCATAAAGTTCTGACTGTGTCTTTAAGTCCCAGTATTAGCAGCAGCGTGACTGTGTCTTTAAGTCCCAGTATTAGTAGCAGCAGTGTGACTGTGTCTTTAAGTCCCAGTATTAGTAGCAGCGTGACTGTGTCTTTAAGTCCCAGTATTAGTAGCAGTGTGACTGTGTCTTTAAGTCCCAGTATTAGTAGCAGCGTGACTGTGTCTTTAAGTCCCAGTATTAGCAGCAGCATGACTGTGTCTTTAAGTCCCAGTATTAGCAGCAGCGTGACTGTGTCTTTAAGTACCAGTATTAGCAGCAGTGTGACTGTGTCTTTAAGTCCCAGTATTAGCAGCAGCGTGACTGTGTCTTTAAGTACCAGTATTAGCAGCAGTGTGACTGTGTCTTTAAGTCCCAGTATTAGCAGCAGCTTGACTGTGTCTTTAAGTCCCAGTATTAGCAGCAGCGTGACTGTGTCTTTAAGTCCCAGTATTAGCAGCAGCTTGACTGTGTCTTTAAGTCCCAGTATTAGCAGCAGCGTGACTGTGTCTTTAAGTCCCAGTATTAGCAGCAGTGAGACTGTGTCTTTAAGTCCCAGTATTAGCAGCAGTGTGACTGTGTCTTTAAGTACCAGTATTAGCAGCAGTGTGACTGTGTCTTTAAGTCCCAGTAGTAGCAGCAGCGTGACTGTGTCTTTAAGTCCCAGTATTAGCAGCAGCGTGACTGTGTCTTTAAGTCCCAGTATTAGCAGCAGCGTGACTGTGTCTTTAAGTCCCAGTATTAGCAGCAGCTTGACTGTGTCTTTAAGTCCCAGTATTAGCAGCAGTGTGACTGTGTCTTTAAGTCCCAGTATTAGCAGCAGCGTGACTGTGTCTTTAAGTCCCAGTATTAGCAGCAGCATGACTGTGTCTTTAAGTCCCAGTATTAGCAGCAGCTTGACTGTGTCGTTAAGTCCCAGTATTAGCAGCAGTGTGACTGTGTCTTTAAGTCCCAGTATTAGCAGCAGCTTGACTGTGTCTTTAAGTCCCAGTATTAGTAGCAGTGTGACTGTGTCTTTAAGTACCAGTATTAGTAGCAGCGTGACTGTGTCTTTAAGTCCCAGTATTAGCAGCAGCATGACTGTGTCTTTAAGTCCCAGTATTAGTAGCAGCAGTGTGACTGTGTCTTTAAGTCCCAGTATTAGTAGCAGCAATGTGACTGTGTCTTTAAGTCCCAGTATTAGTAGCAGCAGTGTGACTGTGTCTTTAAGTCCCAGAATTAGCAGCAGCGTGACTGTGTCTTTAAGTCCCAGTATTAGCAGCAGTGTGACTGTGTCTTTAAGTACCAGTATTAGTAGCAGCAGTGTGACTGTGTCTTTAAGTCCCAGTATTAGTAGCAGCAGTGTGACTGTGTCTTTAAGTACCAGTATTAGTAGCAGCAGTGTGACTGTGTCTTTAAGTCCCAGTATTAGTAGCAGCAGTGTGACTGTGTCTTTAAGTCCCAGTATTAGCAGCAGCGTGACTGTGTCTTTAAGTCCCAGTATTAGCAGCAGTGTGACTGTGTCTTTAAGTCCCAGTATTAGCAGCAGTGTGACTGTGTCTTTAAGTCCCAGTATTAGTATCAGCAGCTTGACTGTGTCTTTAAGTCCCAGTATTAGCAGCAGCTTGACTGTGTCTTTAAGTCCCAGTATTAGCAGCAGTGTGACTGTGTCTTTAAGTCCCAGTATTAGTAGCAGCTTGACTGTGTCTTTAAGTCCCAGTATTAGCAGCAGTGTGACTGTGTCTTTAAGTCCCAGTATTAGCAGCAGTGTGACTGTGTCTTTAAGTCCCAGTATTAGCAGCAGTGTGACTGTGTCTTTAAGTCCCAGTATTAGTAGCAGTATGACTGTGTCTTTAAGTCCCAGTATTAGTAGCAGTGTGACTGTGTCTTTAAGTCCCAGTATTAGCAGCAGTGTGACTGTGTCTTTAAGTCCCAGTATTAGCAGCAGCTTGACTGTGTCTTTAAGTCCCAGTATTAGCAGCAGCTTGACTGTGTCTTTAAGTCCCAGTATTAGCAGCAGCTTGACTGTGTCTTTAAGTCCCAGTATTAGCAGCAGCTTGACTGTGTCTTTAAGTCACAGTATTAGTATCAGCAGTGTGACTGTGTCGTTAAGTCACAGTATTAGTATCAGCAGTGTGACTGTGTCTTTAAGTCCCAGTATTAGCAGCAGTGTGACTGTGTCTTTAAGTCCCAGTATTAGCAGCAGTGTGACTGTGTCTTTAAGTCCCAGTATTAGCAGCAGTGTGACTGTGTCTTTAAGTCCCAGTATTAGCAACAGCAGGTAAAGGCTGTTTCTTTGTGTTTCTCCCTCCAGGGCTCCTGTGCTGGTGGCTCTGGCTCTGATCGAGGGCGGGATGAAGTATGAGGAGGCAGTTCAGTTCATCAGGCAGTATGTACACCTCACCTCCAGATTCAGTTCATCAGGCAGTATGTAATCCTCACCTCCAGATTCAGTTCAGTTCATCAGGCAGTATGTACACCTCACCTCCAGATTCAGTTCAGTTCATCAGGCAGTATGTACACCTCACCTCCAGATTCAGTTCATCAGGCAGTATGTACACCTCACCTCCAGATTCAGTTCAGTTCATCAGGCAGTATGTACACCTCACCTCCAGATTCAGTTCAGTTCATCAGGCAGTATGTACACCTCACCTCCAGATTCAGTTCAGTTCATCAGGCAGTATGTACACCTCACCTCCAGATTCAGTTCATCAGGCAGTATGTACACCTCACCTCCAGATTCAGTTCATCAGGCAGTATGTACACCTCACCTCCAGATTCAGTTCATCAGGCAGTATGTACACCTCACCTCCAGATTCAGTTCAGTTCATCAGGCAGTATGTACACCTCACCTCCAGATTCGTTCAGTTCATCAGGCAGTATGTACACCTCACCTCCAGATTCAGTTCAGTTCATCAGGCAGTATGTACACCTCACCTCCAGATTCAGTTCAGTTCATCAGGCAGTATGTACACCTCACCTCCAGATTCAGTTCATCAGGCAGTATGTACACCTCACCTCCAGATTCAGTTCATCAGGCAGTATGTACACCTCACCTCCAGATTCAGTTCATCAGGCAGTATGAACACCTCACCTCCAGATTCAGTTCAGTTCATCAGGCAGTATGTACACCTCACCTCCAGATTCAGTTCAGTTCATCAGGCAGTATGTACACCTCACCTCCAGATTCAGTTCAGTTCATCAGGCAGTATGTACACCTCACCTTCAGATTCAGTTCATCAGGCAGTATGTACACCTCACCTCCAGATTCAGTTCAGTTCATCAGGCAGTATGTACACCTCACCTCCAGATTCAGTTCAGTTCATCAGGCAGTATGTACACCTCACCTCCAGATTCAGTTCAGTTCATCAGGCAGTATGTACACCTCACCTCCAGATTCAGTTCAGTTCATCAGGCAGTATGTACACCTCACCTCCAGATTCAGTTCAGTTCATCAGGCAGTATGTACACCTCACCTCCAGATTCAGTTCAGTTCATCAGGCAGTATGTACACCTCACCTCCAGATTCAGTTCAGTTCATCAGGCAGTATGTACACCTCACCTCCAGATTCAGTTCAGTTCATCAGGCAGTATGTACACCTCACCTCCAGATTCAGTTCAGTTCATCAGGCAGTATGTACACCTCACCTCCAGATTCAGTTCAGTTCATCAGGCAGTATGTACACCTCACCTCCAGATTCAGTTCAGTTCATCAGGCAGTATGTACACCTCACCTCCCGTCTCTTGATGTTTTTAAGGAGAGTGGAAGTCCACACAACCTTTTTAGTGTTGTTCCTGTTTCATCTGACA
>NW_026601464.1:0-49926 GCF_029448725.1 Salvelinus fontinalis
ACATGGGTTTAATAGCTATATTGGCTATATGTACAGTATATGCACATCGTATTGAATTGAGATTACATTTACTGCACCACTGTAATTATGTAGCCTAATCCTATGAGGATCATATGTAAAATGTCAGAATCATGGCACATGAAAACATAATTAAATTGACTGCAGATTATAAAATTCACTGTGACACAATATCAATGTAATTCCAATTAAATTACGTTGAACCAACGTGGAATAAACATTGAATTGATGTATGTACCCAGTGGGAAGTGATCAATTCGAAATGATTGAATACATACAGTACTACAAAGAAAGATATACAAAAATTGCTTCGAAAAGATCGAAAAACTCTAATTTCCCTGGGCCAACCAAACGTAAAATGTATGTACGGATTACTGTACATCGTTTTGGATGAAAGCGTCTGCTTTCAAATCTCTGACTCACACATATGTACAATCTCGCAATGTTTATTTCTGACACTTTCACGTTTGCGGGATTTTGTGAAGTAATTGATGAGCAGGAGAGCTCCATGAAATCAGTGATATGGTAAAGATTGCGACATGAGAGGGAGTAACATTTCTAGCTGAGGAACAATTTTGGGGTTTTCTCACAAAGTTTATAGTTTTAGACTGCAGTTGCAATATGTTTTTTACACAAAAAATGATATCTAACCATACAATGAATACTTTTGTAATTAATCAAACCTTTGACATATATTTTTGACTATTTCCAACGAACAAGCTAGCTATCGAAAAGTGTCAGCGTGTGTAGTTAAATTAGCCTGCTAACGTCTCCATAGCTAGTAGCATGTAATCAGGACATGACCAAACTGTTGCTGAGATAATAGATGTTGAAACTTCCAAGGAGAAAAGAGGCATTGTTGAAACTCACTCATATGCTTGCAGTGTAAAAAAGGGGGGTGAATGCGATTCATAACCGAATACCCCAACCAAGGAGCAGCTTCCATTTGACAAAGAAGCTCTGAATCGTCTGTGGCCGATAACTGAGAGAGCAAGGAAGGAAGGGAAAAGGGGATACTTTGCGGGAGCTAAGGCTTTTGTTAATGGAAGGGAAATTCGCGCTGACGCCTAGTTTGTTGACTGCTGGACTTGTCAAGTGAGTTGTGCAGGACTGAGTTTTATTTGCTAATTTGATAAAACTAGATATTTATTGAGGAAAGAGCATTGTTTGTGTGAGCCAAACTTTTTTTATATATATATATTTTTTATGGCAGGGAAATTCGCACTGACACTTAATGTTAGCTTAATGGCTATTCGTTTTTACCAATCTATAGTACAATGTTATTTGGAATTGTATAAATATATATAATTTAGATCAACCACTTACGTGGTGCAAAGGTATGTTTTTATTTGCAACTAGTAAGACCTTTTCTTTTTATGAGAACCCGATTCATGTGAACGTATACAAGTTTAATATTCTTCATATAGTCACTTTGATCGTAAATGTCCATTTCTGTTTTTTCTATTAATGCCAGGGGAATCTGTCATTTTTTGAAAAGGAGATCTTTATTTTTGTATTGTAAGGGTAAGAGTGCCGATTTATTTCATTCAAGAAACTCATGCCTGTTGCACAGATACTGCGTTTTGGAAGTGTCAATGGTGATGATATGAATGACATTTGGTTTTCATTTGGTACTAATCGGTCAGCAGGTGTCCCTATTTTAAAAGGCAACTTTAAGGCTCATATATTGAGTCATGAAGCAGATAATACAGGGAGATGGATTATACTATTGGCAGATGTTAACCATGTTCAATTCATTGTTGTAAATACTTAAGCTTCCAATAACAAGTCAAGTAACTGTATTTTATTTAGAGACATTGAGAGGAAAATAAGTAAAATGATGTCTAAATTTCAATTGGCCAAAGTAATATGGGGTGGAGATTTTAATACAGTATTACATGATAATCTAGATAGATGGCCTCCTATGGATAGCAATTCTGTTTGTGAGATAAGGAATATATGTCTAAGGTTAGGTGTTCTAGATATTTGGAGACATAAGAACCCAGATAAGATTATGTTTACATGGAGTACCAAAGATTTATCTATACAATCCCGTATTGATTTCTGGCTGATATCTGAAGATATTGCTGACAAGGTTGATACAGTCTCGATTGAACCATGGATTTTAACAGACCACAACGGGATCTCAATAAAGATAAATATGCATGGTTTGTCAACCCAAAAAAGTTAAAGGTTACTGGAAAATGAACAAGACTTTACTAGAGAATGAAGTATTTAAGAAGGAAGTAGCAGGAATTAATGATAAATACAGGAGTTGTGCCTGTGTTATGAATATGTTTGGGAGCTAATATATATTATACTGGGAGCTAAGGAAATTTGATTAAGGCTTTTGGCTATTTCAATGGGAAAAGAAATTGCTCGTGCCAAGAGAGAGAAAGAATATGACATCATAAAGGGAATAATGGATTAAACTAAAAAAAGGGAACTAACTAATCAGGAATTACTGGACCTATCATCATTGCAAATGCAGTTAGATTGTTTCTACGAGGAAAAGACCCGGGGAGCGTTTGTAAGAGCAAGACGATTAAAGATATTTCTTTAATTTAGAAAAAAGGCCAGGCGAAAAGACTTCCTTCCATATGTCAATTAATGATTAATAATACTCCCAATGAAAATCCAAAAGAAATCTCTCAGCATGTTTCCCAGTTTTATCTGAATCTGTATACATCAGCCCAGCCAACTTCCAATATGTATCTTTTCTTAGACAATGTAGCAAAGAAGTAGCTAAGAAGATAATGATTTCAGGGATTTTTGTGATGAGTTAGCTGAAATTGAGATAAGACTGTATTAAAAGCCTTAAGGACAATAGGTCCCCTGGAAATGATGGTTTAATAAGCGAGATTGATAAATAATTCAATGATAAATTGATTCCTTTCATTCTTGCTATGCTTCCTGTAATTAAGGTGTAATTACTATGATTCAATGGACATGGGTGGGGGAATATTTGTGTGACGACCTAAAATGGGGGCAGAAGCTCACCAGCACCCCATCTTATATGTCCAACCACCCTGAACGTCAGACTCTATTGAAGCACATACAGTGGTGTAAAGTACTTAAGTAAAAATACTTTAAAGTACTACTTAAGTAGTTTTGGGGGGTATCTGTACTTTACTATTTATAGTTTTGACAACTTTTACTTTACTACATTTCTAAGGAAAATAATGTACTTTTTACTCCATACATTTTCCCTGACACCCAAAAGGAATCGTTACATTTTGAATGGCTAGCAGGCAGGAAAATTGTCAGTTGGATGTACTGCCAAATTCTCTAAAATTAAGTTGGAAGCGACTTATTATAGAGAAATGAACATTCAATTCTCTGGCAGCAGCTCTGGTGGACATTCCTGCAGTCCGCATACCAATTGCACAGAACTTGCACAGAATTGCTCAGAACTTCAGACGTCTGTGGCATTGTGTTGTTAGAAATATGCACATTTTAGTGGCCTTTTGTCCCCAGCAAAAGGTGCACCTGTGTAATGATCATGCTAGTTAATCAGTTTCTTGATATGGTGCACCTTTCAATGTGGATAGATTATCTTGGCAATGGAGAAATGCTCACTTTTTTTTTTTCGGCGTACAGAACATTTCCCGGGACCTTTAACTTCAGCTCATGAAACATGGGACCAACCTTTTACATGTTGCGTTTTTTTGTTCAGTATAATTTATTACAAATATAGCCGTATACAGTCCTCCAGATATCTGTTGACAAGGACATACATCACTGTGTATTTGTTACACTGTACATACAAAAATGGCCAATTTCTTTTTTGTTTGTTGCCATTTTCCATTGTTACTAACTTGTACTGGTTAAAAGTATGATTAAAGAAGAAGAAAAACGTGTATTTTTTGCAAACCATGTTTAGTACTTCTAAAAGAGACAATGACAAATTCATGGTTCAACAAGATATTATAGTCATCAAAAGGGTAGAATTTTAGCATTGATATACTTATGATACAGTACTTTACAGCTTTGATTGGTCACAGAATATATGACATGAAGGGGTGATGTAATTATCTGAAATACTGTATATTTGAATAGTTTAGTTAATCAAAAGTGAAGTATGGTTATAGGTCCAATGGGTGTTGTTCATATACCACTCTGACTCAAAATCAATATATTAGATACATACTATTTATCAGCATATTGACAGATTATTACTATCAACTGCTGCTTGCAAGTTATTTTATCCTGTTTGTTTCTTTTGGAACAATGGCAATTAAGTTGATTAAAATTAAGAATAGCTAGATGGGCTACCACTGGTGTCACAGGCATCACAGGTCTTGACCACCATGTTGCGATGCTTCTTTAGGATCACGTTGTTGTTGTCAGCGTAGAAGAGTACAGAGATGGGACTGAGCTTGGTGGTTGTGCAGCACGCTTTGGGAACCTCATCCGGCTTCAGAAGGTGAACCTGCCATTGAAAACGGTAAATCAGACTCATTCACACATGCACTTTCATATAGTCAATGATAATATTCTGTTATAAAAGAGATATGGGTTATTTAAGCAGTAAGGCCCAAGGAGGGGTGGTATATTGGCGATATACTACAAACCTCAGTGGTTCCTTATTGCTATTATAACACCTACTCATTCAAGGGTTTTTCTTTATTTTTACTATTTATTTAACCTTTATTTAACCAGTAAGGGCTCATTGAGATTTAAAATCTCCTTTTCAAGAGCGTCCTGGCCAAGATAGGCAGCACCAAGTCATTACAAAAATACAGACAAACAACATGAAAAACTACAAGTAATCTAGTAGAAACCATTGAATTCACAAGAGTATAACAAAAAACAAAAACAGCAAATTAAAAACATTGACAGGTCAGGGAATCAGTCTCAAGATCATTCATCAGTGATTTAAAAATACCAATCGGGACAAGTTCTATCAGTTTAATAGTATTTTGTAAGGCGTTCCAAGACGATGGCGCAGGTATCATTTCTGAACAATAAAAATGCCCAAATAAAAAGGTAGTAAACCCAAAATGGCTTAATAAATCAAAGTATACCAGTGACTGAGCCTACGAGTGACTAGAGAAGGTCAGCCAACCCTGGTATACAAAGTGCAGTGGTGCATAAGGGTTTTGCAGTTTTGCAAAATAAATCTCAAAGTACCATGGTAAAGGGTGTCAATTGATCTCAAACACTGAGCGGAAGCATTCATATATAAAATATCCCCATAGTCTAGTAAAGGCATAAATGTAGCTGATACTAGCCTCCTTCTGGCTTCAAAAGAAAAACAGGCCTTATTCCTAAAATAAAATCCCAATTTCAGCTTCAATTTTTTTGTAAGTTGTTGAATATGCAATTAAAATTCCAAGATATTTATATGAGGTTACAACCTCAATCTCCTTGCCCTGACAGGTAGTAATAGGTGAAAGGTTCAGAGGTCTATTTCTTGCTTTAGAAAACACCATTAGTTTAGTTTTGTCAGTATTGAGGATAAGCTTCAATTGACACAAGGTATGTTGAACAGTATAAAAAGCAGTTTGCAAGTTCTGGAAAGCTTTTGTAAGAGACGAGGCACAACTGTAAAGAACAGTATCATCAGCATAAAAATTAAGTTGCGCATTTTGGATATTTTTGTCAAAATCATTTATATAAATAGTGAATAAGAGAGGACCATGTACAGAGCCTTGGAGCACACCATTAAAGACAGACAATATAACAGACATAAGCCCATCAAATTGAGTGCACTGAGTTCTATCAGATAGATAGTTAGCAAACCATGCAACTGCATGCTCTGAAAGACCTACACTCGACAATCTCTGCCTTAGTATAGCATGATCAACTGTATCAAAAGCCTTAGAGAGATCAATAAAAAGTGAGACACAGTGTGGTTTTTTGTCAAGGGCTTCAGTGATATCATTTAAAAGCTTCATGGCTGCTGTAATTGTGCTATGCTTCTTCCTGAAGCCCAATTGGTACATTGATAAAATAGAGTTAGTAAATAAAAACTATTTTAGCTGTTCACTCACAAGGGTTTCAAGTAATTTCACCAGGGGTGACAGCTTTGAGATTGGCCTATAATTATTAAAAAGAGTTGGATCTCCCACTTTTAAAAGTGGTAGGACAAATGCTGATTTCCAGATTTTCGGAATATCATTACATTCCAGGGTTAGATTGAACAGATATGTAAGTGGTTCAGCTATGAAATCAGCTGCCAGATTTAAAAAGCAGGGATCCAAATGATCAAGACCTGCAGGCTTTCTCTGATCTAAGGATTTCAGGGCTTTACGTACCACCTGCACTGAGAATGGCAAAAAGCAAAAAGTTTGACCAGCTCTCACTGGTTCATCCACACAGGGTTGTACAGAGACAGAGGACACTGGTTCGTCCACACAGGGTTGTACAGAGACAGAGCACACTGAATCAAACAGCCTACCAGATGATACAAAGTGCTCATTGAAACAATTCAGCATTTCAGTTTTGTCATATACAGCAAGAGAGTCCTTCAAAACACATGACGGTAATTCAGTAACATTACTGTTACCAGACATAGACTTAATAGCCTTCCAAAAGTTTCTAGGGTCATTCAGGTTATCAGTGGAAACAGACATAAAATTTTCAGACTTGACCTTCCTGAGAAGAAAAGAACACTTTTTTCGTAACTGCCTAAAAATAAGCCAATCAGCATCAGAACATGATTTCCTTGCTTTAGCCCAGGCTAGATTACGGTCGTGAATAATACAAGACAGCTCAGAAGAAAACCATGGATTATCCCGCCCTTTAACCCTGAACCAGCAGAATGGGTCATGTTTGTTTACTATTTGGAAAAAAACATAATTAAAGAATATCCAGGCAGTTTCCACATCAGGGATAAACTCAATCTTGCTCCAGTCAAAATAAAACAAATCATGAAAGAAAGCCTGCTCATTAAAACACTTCAAATTTCTCTTACGAATAAAACATGGGTTTGTCTTAGGAACCTTAGTATTTCTAACAGCATAATGGTCACTTAAATCATTACAAAAAACACCAACCGCAGAATATTTATGTGGAACATTTGTTAATATCAAATCAATCAGGGTAGATTTATCTGGGCATTTAAGATTTGGGCGAGTGGGTGAGTTAATCAACTGGGTAAGATTCATAGAATTACAAAACATTTTTAAATCATCAGACACTGGTTTTAACCAACACCAGTTGAGATCACCAATCAAGATCATTTCACTGTAAAGAAGTTTAGACATAAGGTGCGTCAAAGAAGAAAATGCTATTTTCTACATTGTTGAATAATAGTGTAGACATCAAAACTATGAAATAACACAAATGGAATCATGTAGTAACCAAAAAAGTGTGAAACATATCAAAACATATCATACTGTATATTTGAGATTCTTCAAATAGCCACCCTTTGCCTTGATGACAGCTTTGCACACTCTTGGCATTCTCTTAACCAACTTCACCTGGAATGCTTTTCCAACAGTCTTGAAGGAGTGCACACATATGCTGAGCACTTGTTGGCTGTTTTTCCTTTACTCTGCGGTCCTACTCATCTCAAAACATCTCAGATTGGTTGAGGTCGGGGGATTGTGGAGGCCAGGTCATCTGATGCAGCACTCCGTCACTCTCCTTCTTGGGAAAATAGCCCTTACACAGCCTGGAGATGTGTTGGGTCATTGTCCTTTTGAAAAACAAATGAATTCTCCTGAGTAGCGCTGTGGTCTAAGGGAAGCTGTGCAGTTAGAGATCCTGGTTGGAGTCCAGGCTCTGTCGCAGCCGGGCCGCGACCGGGAGACCCATGGGGCGGCACACAATTGGCCCAGCGTTGTCCGGGTTAGGGGAGGGTTTGGCCGGCTGGGATGTTCTTGTCCCATCGAGCTCTAGCGACTCCTGTGGCGAGCCGGGCGCAATGCACACTGACAGGGTTGCCAGGTGTATGGTGTTTCCTCCGACCCATTGGTGCGCCTGGCTTCCGGGTTAAGCAGGCATTGTGTCAAGAAGCAGTGCGGCTTGGCTGGGTTGTGTTTTGGAGGACGCACGGCTCTCGACCTTCGCCTCTCCCGAGTCCGTACGGGAGTTGCAGCAATGAGACAAGACTGTAACTACCAATTGGATACCACGAAAAAGGTGTAAAAGTAACAAACAATTGTTTTTATTTTTTTATAATAATTTATTTAAACAAATGATAGTCCCACTAAGCCCAAACCAGATGGGATGACGTATAGCTGCAGAATGCTGTTGTAGTCATAGTGGTTAAGTGTGAATTCTAAATAAATCACAGACAGTGTCAACAGAAAAGCACCCCCACACCATATACCCTCCTCCTCCATGCTTTATGGTAGGAAATACACATGCAGAGATCATCTGTTCACCCACACCGCATCTCACAAAGACATGGCAGTTGGAAACAAAAATCTCAAATTTGGGCTCCAGACCAAAGGACAAATTGATTGTGTTTCATGGGCCAAGTAAGTCTCTTCTTCTTATTGGTGTCCTTTAATAGTGGTTTCTTTGCAGCAATTCAACTATAAAGGCCTGATTCACACAGTCTCCTCTGAACAGTTGATGTTGAGATGTGTCAGTTACTTGAACTCTGTGAAGCATTTATTTGGGCAGCAATATCTGAGGCTGGTAACTCTAATGAACTTATCCTCGGCAGCAGAGGTAACTCTGGGTCTTCCATTGCTGTGGTGATCCTCATGAGAGCCAGTTTCATCATAGTGCTTGATTGTTTTTGCAACTACACTTGAAATATTCCATATTGACTGACCTTCATGTCATAAAGTAATGATTTCTCTTTGCTTATTTGAGCTGTTCTTGCCATAATATGGACTTGATCTTTTGCCAAATAGGGCTATCTTCTGTATACCCCCCACCTTGTCACAACACAATTGATTGTGTCAAATGCATTAAAAAGGAAAGAAATTCCACTTTTAAGAAGGCACACCTGTTAATTGAAATGCATTCCAGGTGACTTTCTCATGAAGCTGGTTGAGAGAATGCCAAGAGTGTGCAAAGCTGTCATCAAGGCAAAGGGTGGCAACTTTGAAGAATCTAAAATATATTTGGTTTTGTTTAACACTTTTTTGGTTACTACATGATTCCATATGTGTTATTTAATTGTTTTGATGTCTTCACTATTTTTCTAAAATGTAGAAAATAGTAAAAATAAAGAAAAACCCTTGAATGAGTAGGTGTTCTAAAACTTTTGACCGGTAGTGTAGAGCCTTCAGTGCTTTTTTTCCCTTGTCTGAAATTGGTCAAAATGTCCTCCAAAAGACTTTATAGCCCACTGTGGAAAAGACTATACTTTCAGGAGTTAAACAACACAATAAAAAAATCACCTTGTTTGTCTCATTCTTCCAATCTAGCTAGTGACTTTATAAAACACAATATTTGGTATTTGTATTTTATATTATACCAACGATATAGGAAAGCATCTGGTAGCAAAATAGCCAAAAACATAAAATTAGTAATTCATTCAAGGTTATCAATAGAACATTGTCAGAAAATAATAATCTAAACACAATGTCTCTACCGTATATGGTTGAAAAGTTACCGATTTACTCTGAGATATAACCTCACAACACCAAATATGGAACACATACAACCAAGTGCGGTGCAGTCTAAACTAGTAATGGTCACAGCAAATTATCATTATTATTTCATCAACACTGTCAAGTACAAGTATATGAATGTTATAATATTGTAGAGAACAAGCTAATGATTAATTCTATGTAATTTCTAATGACATCAGGCAAAGAAAACGATGTTTGGACATGAATTTCGTAGCTCCCTCTTGAATTGACCCTTTTTCTCTCTACATTGTATAGCAAGTAAGTGACTATATAAAAATAATATATGTCATTCATCAGACACTTTTATCCAAAGCGACTTACAATAAAACCTGCTGTCGTTTATGTATGGGTGGTGACGGGAATCGAACCCACTACCCTGGCTTTGCAAGCGTCATGCTCTATCATGGTCATGGGTGCACCTCAGCCACGCTCAAGGTCCTAAACGATATCTTAACTGCCATCGATAAGAAACAATACTGTGCAGCCGTATTCATTGACCTGGCCAAGGCTTTTGACTCTGTCAATCACCACATCCTTACCGACAGACTCAACAGTCTTGGTTTCTCAAATGATTGCCTCGCCTGGTTCATTAACTGCTTCTCCGATAGAGTTCAGTGTGTAAAATCGGCTTCCTGTAGCCTGGGCCTCTGGCAGTCTCTATGGGGGTGCCATAGGGTTCAATTCTTGGGCCGACTCTTCTCTGTATACATCAATGATGTCGCTCTTGCTGCTGGTGAGTCTCTGATCCACCTCTACGCAGACGACACCATTCTGTATACTTCTGGCCCTTCTTTGGACACTGTGTTAACTACCCTCCAGACGAGCTTCAATGCCATACAACTCTCCTTCCGTGGCCTTCGATTGCTCTTAAATACAAGTAAAACTAAATGTATGCTCATTGGTCACTGATTTTGAATGCTTGTTTTGTTGTCGTAGGGTTGGGAGGAGGACATGCTGCCTGAGGAGAGGGAGGTTCCTCTGGTAAAGTGAGTTCCTCTAAATGTCTGTGTAGTCTGGGCTTGTCAGATGCTGAAGGATAGTGGTCATAATGCTGCTATCCCCCATTGACTCTAATGGTTGACATGCTCCATTCCCTCCCTTTCACAGCCTCTACCTAACCACCAAGAGAGTGGAGGACATCGCCCTGAGGCTCGTCTCCCTGCGCCAGGCCTTCACTGTGAGTGGACACACTTTTCTTTTTCTCTCTGTGACTTCTTGTTCTCTCCTAGAGGAAGATGTCTCACCCTAACTCTTCCCTCTCCCCTAGACCCTGCTTGGTTCCACCCTGAGCAGGAACCATCTGTTTGTGGCGGGAAAGGTCCTCCTGGGCGCACTGGTTCGGGCCAACCACATGGTAACTCACTAACGCATTCTCTGTCAAGGGAAAGAGAGCGCCCCTGAGGTGAAATGTGTTCTGTTCACTAAGATGCTCTTTTCTTTGTCATAGGACGAGGCCAAGTTCATCCGTACTTATAACGACTTTGTGGACTACCTGAGTGACCCCTCCAAGCGGAATGACACTGAGAGGGAGCTGGCTGAGGCAAAGGTGAGTTCATTAACTCTTTCAAGTCTCACTGAGTTCTTCCACATGCATGTCTTCTATACATCACAGTAGCTGATCTATATGAAATCATTCCTATTTTCTCCAAACGTGTTTTCTTGTCCTAGATCCATCATGTGAACATGATAGATGTCCTCTTTGAGCTGGTGCTGTTTGGGATGATGACAGCTCAGAAGTCCCTGATGGTCGTAAGTAGCATCTCACTGGTACATGTTTTGATATCTCTCTATTAGCAGTTTCACTTAAATTCCTCTTCTCTTCTATTCTCTCCTCTTTTCTCCTCCTTTGTTTCCTTTAGCACGCCGGTGGGTTTGTGGAGGATCTGTACGCTCTCCTGTACTCCTTCCTGCCCACTGCTGCCAACATGGAGCCAGAGGCTGACAGATACCTGCTGCTGCTCAATGTAAGAGTCAAGAGGTTACTTCCTGTTTACTTCCATATTCTTAGTGTACTTCCTTTTTACTTCCTTATTCATGGTTAACCAGGTTCCAATGTCATTTTAGGGGGAGTATTTCTAATTGTCTCTCTCCTCTTGATAAGCTAGTAACTCAGAGCCATTTTCTATGTGTTGTGTGGTGTTCTCTTCAGGGCGGGCTGATGGCTCTGCTAGATGACATGTTTCTGGCCTGGTACTTTAACCCAGAGTCTCTGGTCACGGAGCTCTCCAGCCTCCTGGAGTACCACTTGGAGAACCTCATGGCCAGCATGTAGTCCTACTGCAGGGACCATACTCCTTTCTCATTCTCTCTCTCTTTTGAAGGATTTGAGGACTTGAAGTGCTTTATTGAACCCTGATTAGTTAACACCCATTAATTTAATGTATTCTCTTGTTTTCTCTCCCCACAGGATTATTGTGACACTTTGCCACCCAAGAGGGATCTAGACACCAATGCACTACATTACTTTGCACTGAATTTGAAATGTTTAAATAGTCTGTCAGGGAAAGAGCAGGTGTCCTCAATGTTTTGTATTATCAGTGTGTGTAGTAACCTGGTACAGTATAAAGTTTACCACTAGAGGGGGTAATTGCTTCAGTCTTGAATGTTACTTCTCACTATCCCTACTCTACATTAACAGTCGGCAATTGTAGACTCCGGTAACTTGGGTATCTTAGTTTTTTATATTTGCCATTAATGTCTGAACCATTTACCATCTTTCCCACTGAAACCAGTAATGTTAGCGTTCATGTGAGAGAGGGTGTAGTAGTTCATACTGACCACTAGTTGGATCCACTAATTGTGGACGACATCCTTGTCTATAGTCGAAGCAAAGAGGAGCACGACTGAAACCTCCGCGCGATGCTGCAAAGGTCCCGCGAGAGAGGAGTCCGGCTCAACCCGAGAAGAGCACAGTCGGCGCTACAGAGGTCAGCTACTTCGGACATCTTCTCACAGCGACTGGAATCAAGCCAGATCCACAGAAGATCTCAACCATAAAAGAAATGGAGCCACCAAAGAACCGTGCAGAGCTGGAAACAGTGCTTGGCATGGTCAACTACTTAGCCAAGTTCGCACCCAGCCTCTCCAATGCTAATGCACCCCTGCATCAACTGCTAAAGCAGTCCAGTGAGTTTCTCTGGGACAAGCAACACGACATTGCTTTCCAGAAATGTGAAAGACTTGATCACGAGAGAACCAGGAACAATCCTTGCCTACTACGACCCCGACAAAGAGCTCAGACTCCAAGTAGACGCATCGAAGTATGGACTAGGTGCAGTGCTACTGCAAGAAGGAAAGCCCATCGGCTACGCTTCCAAATCTCTCACAGATTGTGAAATCAACTACGCTCAAATTGAAAAGGAGGTCTATGCCATTCTGTTCGGATGTAAACGTTTCCATCAGTACGTATATGGACGACAAGTCATTGTGGAATCCGATATGTCTTGAACGACGCCCCTCAAACACCAAAGAGCCAATGTTACCTCACTGTATCCCAGACCGACCCTGGAAGGTCGTGGCAACCGATCTGTTCACCTGGAACAACAAGAACTACATCATAACAGTTGACTACTACAGCAGATACTTCGAACTCGACAAGCTTCACAGCACCACATCTGCAGCTGTGATACACAAGCTGAAAGCAGCCTTTGCCAGGCATGGCATTGTAGAGACTTTAATATCTGACAATGGGCCCTGTTACAAATCAAATGAGTTTGAATCCTTCACAAAAGCATGGGAGTTTACGCGTCACCACAAGCCCACATTACCCTCAAAGTAATGGCCTTGCTGAAAAATCAGTGCAGATTGCTAAATCACTCATGGATAAAGCAGACAAGAGAGACCCCTACCTCAGCCTCCTTGAATACCGCAACACTCCAGATGACAACTTAAAATCACCAGCCCAGCTGTTGATGAGCCGCAGACTTCGCTCAATCCTTCCCAGCACCAACCAGCAGCTACAACCTGAGGTCGTCAGCTACAAGGAAATGCATGAAAAACGTGCACAGAGACAACAACAACAAAAGCGATACTACGACAGGTCAGCTAGACCACTGCCACCACTGATCGACGGAGAGTCAGTTTTAATCCAGGAGCATGGCCTCTGGAAGCCAGCAGTCGTCATCCAGCCAGCTGACACTGAACGTTCATAGCACGTCCTCACCGCAGAAGGAGCAGTGTACCGCCGCAATCGTCGTCACCTACTGAACACAAAAGAACAACACACTGATGAGATGAACTGTTCCCCTGAAAGAGAACGTGATGGACTAAACACACACATCACAACATACACCATACTTACCTGCAACACCACAAGAGCTGTTGACTGACACAGAAGCATGCTCAGCATCATATCGCACAAGGTCAGGAAGAGAGGTCAAGCCCAGAGCTGTCCTAGAACTGTGAAATGTCAAAGGGTGTAGGCGGATCGCTGCCCTAAAAGAGTTCCACACTGTAAACTTGTTATTGAAAGTTCACTTGAAATGCTTTGGTATTGTATTTGTTTGAAATGTTAAGATGTATTTCTACTGTGAAAGCTGAGTTGCTGAGAATCCCTTGTTCGAAAAGTAACAGTATGTTGGACCATTGTTTCAGAGTCTATGTTGATTCAGTTGGTGTAGTATAAAATATAAATGGTTACTTACCTTGAGTTCAAACTGCAGAGCATGTTTTCAAAAGAAACGCTTAGAATATGTAAACATTTTTCTTTTGTTTTAAAAGAAGGGGGATGTAATATTCATATGTGTAAACATACTGAGTAATAATTGGATGCGTTTTACCGCCATATCATACTGTGCTATGATTGGTTAAGACCACCCAAATGGTTAGGTCATGGTCAGTTTGATCCTGGTTGGCGATACGTGAACATGCCAGTTATAGCTAGCTAATAAAGAGCTATGTTAAGAAACATCCTGTAGTACTGCATTTTATTATTTTGTACAAAGTGTGCAAAACAAGACAGTGCAGACGAGGAATGCAGTGGTAAGTACTTGGCGCTAAACTCAAGCGAACTTTCAGGATGCTTCCATCTTTCCATAACTAGCTAGCTTGACCGGCGTTGTCATTTCAAGGGGGTAAACTCGGCTAACCTAGCGCAACTGTCATTAACGTTAGTTGTAAATACTGTAAAGAAACAGGCAGGGAGCAGGTCTCGAACCCTCGACCTTCTAGCCCGAAGTCCAGCGCGCTATCGACTGTGCCGCAAAAGCATGCTCGTGCAGATTTCCGCGCTTATAAACCCAGGGTCGTTACTCTGCCAATGCATATTAACCTAAGCTTGCTTAGTTGTAGCCCAAGCGAAGTCTCAGCCTGTGTTGGCTACTGCCTGACTAGTTGCCAAATTCTGGAACTATAATAACTGTGTTTTTGTAGTAACTACATTAGTAGCTTGCACCATGTAAACAAGCTTTTGGCCTATATATTTTCTTGAACCCAAAGGCAAAGCTACACAAGGGCCCATAGCTAATCCAAACTTGTGAACATTGACTAACTAACTACATGACAACTTGCCAATTGATCTGGCAGTCTTCTTAGTTAATTAACTAGCTAGCTACACACAATAATAGAGATGTGAGCTTAATTGTAATCAACTACTATAGTTACTTACTAAACTGACCATTAATATAGCACACTTCTGTGTTGGTTTAGGAAGCAAATTGCAAGATGGATTATAGGCCTGGTTAGCTATAAAGCTAGCTATTGTTGACATAAAATACTGGCATGTCATTAACCCCTCTGCTTGCAAGTTCTTCTCTTTTTACATCTACCCTATCAAGACAAAAACAATATTCTATTTAGCCTTAATGCTTGGCTTTCCTTTTGGATACTCTGGCTCTGTAAAAAGAGAAGCAGATAAAACAAGGCTTACTTTAGTGATGTGTATTGTATTCACGCCCTGATTGTGCATGGGGCACATAGGGAGGACGCTGAGGTAATGGGCTGGAATCTTTGGTAGGCGTGAAACAACTGATATTTGAATCATTCCTCTCCACAGTGCTCCTGTGCCGGGGCAAAGCTTTCAGCGATTTCACCGGACCAGACTGTCGGTTTCTGTCATTTAAAAAAGGAGAGACTATATATGTCTACTATAAACTCTCAGGCCAAAGGACAAATATATGTGCAGGGAGTGTAAGTATGAGTTACTATTAAATTACAGTACCTGTCAAAAGTTTGGACACACCTACTCATTCAAGGGTTTTACTTCACTATTATTCTACAATGTAGAAAATAGTAAAGACATCAACACTTTGGAAAACACATGGAATCATGTAGCAACCAAAAAAGTGTTAAACAAATCAAATATATTTTAGATTCTTCAAAGTAGCCACCCATTGTCTTGATGACTGCTTTGCACAGACTTGGCATTCTGTCAACCAGCTTCATGAGGTAGTCACCTGGAATGCATTTCAATTAACAGGTGTGCCTTATTAAAATGTTATTTGTGGAATTTATTTCCTTCTTAATGCGTTTGAGCCAGTTGTGTTGTGACAACAGTTCAGTCGCAAAAACCATCAAGCGCTATGATGAAACTGGCTCTTATGAGGACTGCCACACGAAAGGAAGACCCAGCGCTACCTCTGCTGTGAGTTAACTGCACCTCATATTGAAGCCCAAATAAATGCTTCACAGAGTTCAAGTAACAGACATAGCCCAACATCAACTGATCAGAGGAGACTGCGTGAATCAGGCCTTCATTGTTGAATTGCTGCAAAGAAACCGCTACTGAAGGACCCTAATAAGAAGAAGAGACTTGCTTGGGCCTAGACACACGAGCAATGGACATTAGACTGGTGGAAATCTGTCCTTTGATCTGATGAGTACAAATTTGAGAGTTTTGGTTCCAACCTTCGTGTCTTTCTGAGATGCAGAGTAGGTGAACGAATTATCTCCGCATGGGTGGTTCCCACCGTGAAGCATGGAAGAGGTGTGGGGGTGCTTTGCTGGTGACACTGTCTGTGATTTATTTAGAATTCAAGGCTCACTTAACTGGGATTCTGCAGTGATATGCCATCCCATGTGGTTTGTGCTTAGTGGGACAATTATTTGTTTTTCAGCAGGACAATGACCCAACACACCTCCAGGCTGTGTAAGGGCTTTTTGACCACATTCACCCGACCTCAACCCAATTGAGATGGTTTGGGATGAATTGGACCACAGAGTGAAGGAAAAGCAGCCATCAACAGCTCAACATATGTGGGAACTCCTTCAAGACTGTTGGAAAAGCATTCCTGTTTCAACAACACAACATGCATTTTGCTACACCCGCAATTACATCTGCTAAATACGTGTATGTGACCAATAAAATTGGATTTGATTTGGGCTTCTTTGAAGAATATCAAATATATTTAGATATTTTTTTGTACACTTTTTAGGGTTTACTACATGATTCCATATGTGTTCTTTCATAGTTTTGATGTCTTCACTATTATTCTACAATGTAGAAAATAAAGAAAAACCCTTGAATGAGTAGGTGTGTCCAAACTCTTTACTGGTACTGTATATGATAACATTGCGGTCTAGAAGGAATGTTGAAGCTTTTTCTGTTTTGTTAACATGTTTCATTCTCTGTTTTGTTTCCATTTCTTACAATGGGTTGGTAACCGCTTTGGTTACTTCAATAAGGACCAACTCGTAATCAATCACATATACACTGAAAAAGAAATGGAGATTCCTGCTGAGGTAAGTCAATAAATAGATGTAGGCCTAGTTCACTACTGCCAATGCATCATCGCTTAAAACATTGTCTGGAATGACTGAACTTCTTTCTGAAATAGGTAGTGTGACTCAAACAATGTTTTCTTTTTCTTTTCAGGAAACCGACATTGTTTGCTTTGAGACTGGACACGATAAGTTTGACAGTTATGACATTGATTCACTGTTAGGTTCCTCTTTATTGTTAACAGACAAGGAAGAATCTGTGCAAGTAACCACAGAGACTTTGTACCTAAACAAAAGTGCTGAGAGCACCACGGTGGAAGTGGATGAGCCTCCACCTGAAGTGACACTGTTCGAAAATTATAAGATTGATAGGGATGTACCTGAGGACATTGATAAGGTTGTAGAGGTTCCAGATAATGATGATCTGAGACATTTTGAGCCTTTAGAGTCCTCTTTGCCTCAGCCTGAAACTCTTGACACAAAGGGAGTGGAATCTAACACTGTACTTGAGACCACAGCTGAGAGGATCAAAGATTACCTTCAGAAAGATCAGCAGAGGACAGTGCCGTACAGTGTTGTTGAACCAGAGGAAGGTGAGATCAAAGAAACCCCCTCAGAACCTGAATCCAAAGATGATCCTGAGTTAGAAAATGCACCTGATGGTTTTTCAGAAGGCAGATCTATTCCTGAGTTAAACACCACACTAGGAATAACTTTTGATGCTGTCACTTCCAATGATAAGGACACTTGGAAGGTGACTCCATATGACGAGGAAAGTGACAAGACTGAATATCAGCAGGATGAGGAAAGTGATTATCATCTCAGGCAAACTCCATTGCTGGCTTTTCCTGAAGAAAGTTCTAATTTGGAACACGAGAACATTCCAGAATCTGATCAGACAGATGAGGAATACAGTCTATCAGAGGTACCTCATACACAGAAACAGGACTCCAAGGACAATAACCTGTGGTCTGCATTTGGTGATACCGTTTTTAACATTGTCAGTGGTGGGGAAAGAATAGCTTATGTTGCCGGTTCAGAGGAAGATGACGAGGAGGATGATGACGAAGGTGAGATTACACCAGAGGAGCCTCCCAAAATTGAAGAACCCAAGGAGTCATTTGGCTGTTCTACTTCCTCTGAGCTAATCTTTGAGGAACCTGCGGACTCTAATTTCAGTGAGGATGCTGTCAAAGTACCTGATGAGGATTCTCAGACGTTGCAGTTTGAGAATGAATCTGAAGAAGGTGACATCGAACCTTCAACACCTCCTGCTGATGAGGCGAGTCCCTTTGAACACACTGAGGCTTTAGCAGAGAATCTCACAGAAGATGACAGCCCAGTCCCTAAACAGCTCTCACAGACAGACATGCTCTCAGACTTTGATAGTAAAATGAACAAATCAGAGCAGAAACAAGCTGTTGAAGAACTCCCCATACAAAAAGAGGAGTCAATAGATTTCTCACAAGTAGAGAATACATTTAAACAGGGTGGTACAGAGCTTTTCAGACTATTTCGAGAACCATACCAGAAGGTCCCAGATCCAAGTAGAAACACAATGGTGAAAGAGAGCCATCAAGAACTCCCCATAGAGGAGGAGGATTCAATACACCTAGAGGGGGAAGAGATTGAGGAAGAGTTGCTAGAGGATGAAAATGCAGTATTATCTTCATCCAAAACTGAGCACACTGATGAAAATGACACAGAAAGTCTATCTGAATTTGGGTCAGAGCAACCCAATAATTATACACAAACCGATGTTGTATCCAGTGATGTGTTGGATGTGGTCCAACACGACGAGGCTATTGACATAGAACCTGAGGTGCATGAGACTGAAAATGGTGCTGAAAGCCACACACCCTCACTTAAAGATAAAGTTTTGGATCCCCTTCCAAACAAAGAGGCGGAATACAGTGACAATGTGTTGAGGCCGACACTATTGCGACACCGCTGCAAGGAGGAAGATATGGAGCGCCTCCTAAAGATTCTCGGTCCTCAGAACCTCTTTAGGTTGGAGTTCCTTTTTTTTGACCTGGAGCTGAAGGCTGCCCTGCTGTCCCAGACAAACGCCCGTGAGGACATTGAAAAGGTGCTGGAAGCCATTTTGGAAGCCTCTGAAACCCCAATCCTGGATGAGTTTGAGATGATGCTGGATGCCCATGAGAACGCTGAACAGCAGCAGGATGCTGGTGAGTTTGTTGAGGAAACTTCCATCTTGGAAGACTTCCAGGAATTGGTGTTCACCCTGCGTCAGAAGTACTCAACGGCCAGAAGCAGTGCTCCCATGGCAGTGGGCAGTCAACTACACCCTGACACAGGTAATAATGCTTTTTTTTCAGTTTATGTACAAGTCAGAGTATAGGAGGATTAAAACCTTTTGTTAAATAAATATTTGGAAAGTCTCATACATTGCTAATGACATGATAATAATGCCTGGAGATTTGGTTTGCAGAATAAGCTTTAAGAAATGCCCAAGAAGTACAACAAAGTAAATAGTAATCTGTTGACAGAACAAATACACTTCCTGAGAATGCCAGTTAGATTGCAATGCATGAACATTTACTCACTGTTTGAACCTCTCTGAATGTTTCAAAAGATGGGAATATGTCTGAAAATACCTTGGACATGGGACTTAGCGTAGACATGGATCACCCTCCCTCAGGTAGGTGTTCATTATACTTCCCTACTTTTGAAATTGTGGTTGAGATGTAAACTGTATGCATTAACCTAATTTGCTTGTGCTGTATTTCCAGGATCTCTGGAGTCACCTGCTGTCACTGATTTCCATGAAGATGAGCAGAGTGGTTCATCATTCGTATCAGTGCTAATTTTATCTGGTTGTCTCGTCACTCTGTTTTATGAGTATCTTGGAATACATGGTGTTATGGTAAGTTACTTCATGTATTTCTCTCTTGTGAATAGGCTTTCCTTCCTATTGTAATTGACTAATTGCCTGCATGTAGTGCTTAGGACTCAAGTATTCATACTTATTTTATTATTGCTGGGACAATGCATGTATCATTTTTATTTGGGTGGCGGCATTTGCCATGCTGACAGCGTTACCCAACCCTTCCCCTTTTTTCAACTGGTAGTTGAGTACAGCACCGTTTCCGTTAAATGAAACGTTCCAGAACGTAAAAACGTACTGAATGCAGCTCAGGTTCAGTGATCCTTTCCCATTTTTTAGTTGACTTGTTCGAGTGAGGTGTAGACTGAAGTTAAGTGTCCACAGCCGGTGTTTTGCTTATTTAGTGGGATATAAATGATACCCCCGCTCATTTTACCAGGCTTTGTGCGTTTTGCTTAGAAAGGAATCACGTTCAGAACTCTAAAAGGAGGCTAGTAGACATGTTGTTGGTTTACGCAAACGAGTTGCATTGCAAGTCACAAGCCAAACTAACTAGATAGCCAGCTCAACTGTCAAAGTAACGTACAGTAGCGATGGATTCGGAAGAAACAACCCTTTTACCCACTTTGCCCCTGATGACAGAATCTGATCAACTGTCTGTCTTGTACTGTCTTGTACTTCGATATGTAAGTAGTTGGCTACAATGTAGCTAGCTGGCTAGTCAAGTCTTAGGTCGCCACATGGCTGGCTAGCTAGGCTACATTGAAACTGAATCTTGTTGGCAACTTCATTTGCCTGTCCTCTTCCTCATTTAAAAAATGGCTCACTTTCCAGACTAGCAGTATCCGTTCTTCCTATATCTGGGACTCAGATCGAGAGGTGCCTTCAAGTTGTTGAATTTTGCTTTGACAGCTTCCCATTACATTTACATTTAAGTCATTTAGCAGACGCTCTTATCCAGAGCGACTTACAAATTGGTGCATTCACCTTATGACATCCAGTGGAACAGCCACTTTACAATAGTGCATCTAGATCTTTTAAGGGGGGGGGGCAGAAGGATTGCTTTATCCTAGGTATTCCTTGAAGAGGTGGGGTTTCAGGTGTCTCCGGAAGGTGGTGATTGACTCCGCTGTCCTGGCGTCGTGAGGGAGTTTGTTCCACCATTGGGGTGCCAGAGCAGCGAACAGTTTTGACTGGGCTGAGCGGGAACTGTACTTCCTCAGTGGTAGGGAGGCGAGCAGGCCAGAGGTGGATGAACGCAGTGCCCTTGTTTGGGTGTAGGGCCTGATCAGAGCCTGAAGGTACTGAGGTGCCGTTCCCCTCACAGCTCCGTAGGCAAGCACCATGGTCTTGTAGCGGATGCGAGCTTCAACTGGAAGCCAGTGGAGAGAGTGGAGGAGCGGGGTGACGTGAGAGAACTTGGGAAGGTTGAACACCAGACGGGCTGCGGCGTTCTGGATGAGTTGTAGGGGTTTAATGGCACAGGCAGGGAGCCCAGCCAACAGCGAGTTGCAGTAATCCAGACGGGAGATGACAAGTGCCTGGATTAGGACCTGCGCCGCTTCCTGTGTGAGGCAGGGTCGTACTCTGCGGATGTTGTAGAGCATGAACCTACAGGAACGGGCCACCGCCTTGATGTTGGTGGAGAACGACAGGGTGTTGTCCAGGATCACGCCAAGGTTCTTAGCGCTCTGGGAGGAGGACACAATGGAGTTGTCAACCGTGATGGCGAGATCATGGAACGGACAGTCCTTCCCCGGGAGGAAGAGCAGCTCCGTCTTGCCGAGGTTCAGCTTGAGGTGGTGATCCGTCATCCACACTGATATGTCTGCCAGACATGCAGAGATGCGATTCGCCACCTGGTCATCAGAAGGGGGAAAGGAGAAGATTAATTGTGTGTCGTCTGCATAGCAATGATAGGAGAGACCATGTGAGGTTATGACAGAGCCAAGTGACTTGGTGTATAGCGAGAATAGGAGAGGGCCTAGAACAGAGCCCTGGGGGACACCAGTGGTGAGAGCGCGTGGTGAGGAGACAGATTCTCGCCACGCCACCTGGTAGGAGCGACCTGTCAGGTAGGACGCAATCCAAGCGTGGGCCGCGCCGGAGATGCCCAACTCGGAGAGGGTGGAGAGGAGGATCTGATGGTTCACAGTATCGAAGGCAGCCGATAGGTCTAGAAGGATGAGAGCAGAGGAGAGAGAGTTAGCTTTAGCAGTGCGGAGCGCCTCCGTGATACAGAGAAGAGCAGTCTCAGTTGAGTGACTAGTCTTGAAACCTGACTGATTTGGATCAAGAAGGTCATTCTGAGAGAGATAGCAGGAGAGCTGGCCAAGGACGGCACGTTCAAGAGTTTTGGAGAGAAAAGAAAGAAGGGATACTGGTCTGTAGTTGTTGACATCGGAGGGATCGAGTGTAGGTTTTTTCAGAAGGGGTGCAACTCTCGCTCTCTTGAAGACGGAAGGGACGTAGCCAGCGGTCAAGGATGAGTTGATGAGCGAGGTGAGGTAAGGTAGAAGGTCTCCGGAAATGGTCTGGAGAAGAGAGGAGGGGATAGGGTCAAGCGGGCAGGTTGTTGGGCGGCCGGCCGTCACAAGACGCGAGATTTCATCTGGAGAGAGAGGGGAGAAAGAGGTCAAAGCACAGGGTTGGGCAGTGTGAGCAGAACCAGCGGTGTCGTTTGACTTAGCAAACGAGGATCGGATGTCGTCGACCTTCTTTTCAAAATGGTTGACGAAGTCGTCTGCAGAGAGGGAGGAGGGGGGGGGGGGGGGGAGGAGGATTCAGGAGGGAGGAGAAGGTGGCAAAGAGCTTCCTAGGGTTAGAGGCAGATGCTTGGAATTTAGAGTGGTAGAAAGTGGCTTTAGCAGCAGAGACAGAAGAGGAAAATGTAGAGAGGAGGGAGTGAAAGGATGCCAGGTCCGCAGGGAGGCGAGTTTTCCTCCATTTCCGCTCGGCTGCCCGGAGCCCTGTTCTGTGAGCTCGCAATGAGTCGTCGAGCCACGGAGCGGGAGGGGAGGACCGAGCCGGCCTGGAGGATAGGGGACATAGAGAGTCAAAGGATGCAGAAAGGGAGGAGAGGAGGGTTGAGGAGGCAGAATCAGGAGATAGGTTGGAGAAGGTTTGGGCAGAGGGAAGAGATGATAGGATGGAAGAGGAGAGAGTAGCGGGGGAGAGAGAGCGGAGGTTGGGACGGCGCGATACCATCAGATTATGAAATTATGAAAACATTCCCCTTACATAACTAACATTCCCCTTACATAACTAACTACATTCCCCTTACATAACTATCACTTGAGGTTACATTCCATAATCTTTTGCACTCTAAATCCACATAGGCCTAAGGTTTGTTAGTTAGATCCACTCTGTGGTGATTAATTTAGCCAATCCCTGAATTTCACTGAGCGACTGCGATGGAAGTTCTTAATTGTGCAAAGGTCCCCATGGTTGGACATTGGTAGGGCCCCAGTCCAATCCAATCCCCATTAATTACATAAGGTCAAGGCAAATCCTCTCTCTATTGATTTTGATCAACAACTAGGTTATAGGCTACGTCTATTTCTAAACCCACCTTGATTTGATCTGAAGATATGCCTCTGCATTGACTGAGAGGGTGCTCAGTGGGATAACCATTAGCCATGCTTGTAAACAGAACACTGGAATGCCTGATGGTTTAGTTCAATGTTTTTAACATCACTTATTTTCTTCTGTCATCTCAGCCCAGCTATTACCCAACTTATCTGCTAAGCCTGACATGTGCTGTAGTAACACTGATTGGACCTGTCTCTCCCCAGATGGTCACCAGCCTGCCAGAGCACTGGAAGCCAGGTCCAGACTTCTACGGCGTGTCCTGTGAACCCGTGCTGGTCACTGCAGGTGCCGGGGTCATCGGCTTCCTCTTCTGGAGGAGCATTCTATCTGTAAGTCGTTGTTGCACAGTTACTGCTTTCATAATTTCATAATCTGATTGCTTTATGTTATTCTATGATGTATTGTATGCTACTGTTGAGGAGGCTGTTTGCTGCCACTTTTCTTTTCCTTCTCACAGGTCAAAGGCAAGTCATATCTAAGTAAGTTCTTCTCTCTGGCTATTTAGGGTGCATAGTGAATCCTCATTCATATTGCTTACAGGCTGGTGTTCTTGTCATGTGTAAACCATGTCTGATTTCATACTCTTGTCATGGTTTTTATTCGCTACTGAAAAAGAAATGGTGGACAGGATGAAAAAGCTTGAACAAGAGCAGAAGGAGATACTCCAAAAGGTCGCTGAACTGCAGCAACAGGTAAGTTGCAGAGACTTTTCACTGACTAAGATCCAGACTTTTGAGTTCAATGTGAATTAAGGGACATAATGTTTTGACAGTATATTTCTACTGGGTTCCCCTCAGGGCGAAGAACTTAAAGAAAAGCAAAAGCTGTCTGAAAAATCTGCCACTTTATCTCTGGAGAAGATCCAGGAATTGGAGGTGAGTCTCTAAGAAATATTATCTTGATCACATGTCATTGTCATGCTGACAATTATTAGATTTTTTTATTATTTTTTTCTTCTCCATAGTGTTTAAATTGACTAAGCATTTTCTTTTTCTATCCAATAGAATATTGTGCAAGAGATGGAGAGACAAAATGAGCGCCTGGACGAGGAAAATAACTTACACGCCATATCCTTTGACAAAGAGCGGGCCAATACTGCGAAACATGAAGATATGGTGAGTAGTATTGAGCGATTTAGCTGTAATTAAAATGTTTCAGAACAACCAATTCTCTGACGTCGGTTCAATTATTTGAATTCCATTAAGTTCGTTTCTTATGTGAGCTCAATGTGCCGTTTCTCTAGAGAGAAATCAAATCAAGCACAAACTTCGGACGTTGTAGTTTTCAACAGGAGAATAAATATTCCACATAGTTTAGTGCAGAAAATGTGGTAATTGACTAAAATGACCACAATCCATTGCACCTACAGCTGCATGGACTTGCGCGGGCAGACAGAGAGGACGGGACAGCCTGCAAATGAGAGAGAGACACCCTAGAGAGCAGTTGCTTTCGTGATGTAGACAGCATAGGCAGCTACTATTAGCCAGCTACTATCCTAAATAGGATGGCTCGTTGATGAGGACAGAGAAAGATGGTTGTCATTATGCTTATCATTATCTTTGCCCATAGATGTCCGAAATGGACAAAACCATTGAGAAGTTGAAGCGCAGCAAGAAGAAGACCCAGGATGCACTCTCGAAGGTATAGGTCATATAAGTGAACATGCCCAATGAAAATATGTCAAATATATTAACATTGCAACAATCAAATGTAAAGTGTTTATTTCCTTTTAATTATCCTTATCATTGAATCTGTAGTCTACCATTTTGATGGATAAAGCCAAACTCCGCGAAGATGCCCGGAATGTCCAGGTCCAGGTTCTGGAGAAGGATTTTGCCACCCTGGAGGAGGAGAACCTCTCGGTGAGTACCAATATGGAACAACGATTCACACTTTAAGCCTCATGACATTGTTTAGGACTCATTGGCCATGCAGGGCCTGCATTGCACCGTCCTGATGACCTAAGTCCCTTGTTACAGCTGCACCATGCTGCCAAGTTGTGGGAGGAGAAGCACAGGGAGACAAGCGAGCAGATCAAAGTCTACCAGGAGTCCCAGAAAGACCTGGAGGATTCCCTCCTTCAGAAGGACCACAACGTAGAGTTTTTTTTTACACGTTACGATATTGTTACACACATCAATTCCTGTTCACACCTTCTCAAATGCACCCTGATGACAAAGAAACATGTCACCTGTATTATGTTCCAAAAAAATACTTCTTGACTGATTCCAGGGGAAAAGTGTAATGTATCAATTGGTGGTTCTCAATCTCTCTGGCAGGTTCTATCTGACCTGCTAGGAGACCTGGAGGCCTGCGATGACCTGAAAGGTGGAGTTGTTGCTAACGGGGTAGCCTCTAACGGTAAGTCACCTGACACGGTGTCCTAATCAGAGGAGGCTGGTGGGAGGAGCTATAGGAGGACGGGCTCCTTGTAATGGCTGGAATGGAACCAAATACATGGAAACAGTGTGCTTGACTCCGTTCCATTTATGCCATTATAGTGAGCCAGTCCTTCTATAGCTCCTCCCACCAGCCTTCTCTGATTAGGATACTGTCATGTGATTTGGTCTTATGTAGCAACATTTGAAATTGTGTTTTTTTTACTTTGGATTAAAGTAGAGACTCGGAGCATCAAAATGGTATATCATACACTACAGTTGAGGAACAATGGGGAAGTAATTCTGCTTTGAAAGTTGATAAACTTGCTGGAGAGCTCTTCTTTGTCTATACCATTCAGCATTGTTCACACATATTGTTAGCTAGCTAACAATATGCTTTATTTTGCAATGAGAAAACGACTTTCTGACAAAATTAGAAACTTATATCTGAAAATGGTTTCCCTTAGTTTGAAGATGTATTCAGGAGACAGGTGTTTTATACAACAGCCTTCTATGTGTTCTATTTTCGACTGCCTCTGCATATTTGCAATCAAACCACAGAATTTTCTCCATCTCCTTAGCTATCATACTCTGCTTCCAGCGGACAGTCCACTGATTTCAAAACTTGGGTCTCCTGAAAGTGGAGAGCATCTTTCAAAAAAGCTGCGTTAGAAAGGGTTACTTACACGTACTGAGAAGCTCATGTTATAGACAGAAGCGTGCTACATGGCAGACCAATCCGAACTCGTTTCATGGCGCGTCCAGCTCATCCATTATCTCAGCCAATCATGGCTAGAGGGAAGGTTCCTTCCTTTTTCCGTGGCTAAACTAACTCTGCTCATAGTTTACCATTTTTATTCGTATTTACGGATGGCATACAAGTTTGTTATTAAGGCACATGGAAGTTCACGTACCAGAAGGCATTTTGCCCCCCAAAACACATTTTGATAGTTCTACATTCAAATGCCTCTCCTGTGAAGTATTGACGCGCGACATACGCCTACTTTCCTGAAACGTGTCACTGTGTTTACAATTATTTGTTTCAGACAAGCAGACCATCATCCAAAACCTGTCACGATCGTGTGGAGGAGAGACGGACCAAAACGCAGCATGTGGAAAATAAGCCGTCTTCTTTTATTTATGAAGAAGGCAAAACGAAACAAAACACTTACAAACTATCAAAACAACAAACGACCGTGAAGCTATAAACGTAGTGCACATACACAGGCTACAAACGTTCACCATAGACAATTCCCCACAACAAACTAAAGCCTATGGCTACCTTAAATATGGCTCCCAATCAGAGACAACAGAAACCAGCTGTCTCTAATTGGGAACCCATTCAGGCAACCATAGACTTTCCTAGACAACTACACACAACATAGACACAGCTAGACAACTATACTAAACATAAACCCAACTACTCTAAATAAACCCCCTAAACCTTACAATCACCCTGGACACTACAAAACCCACATAAATACCCATGTCACACCCTGACCTAACTAAAATAATAAAGAAAACAAAGAATACTAAGGCCAGGGCGTGCAAAACCGCCATAAGCAAATGATGGATGTCTCTCGGGTAAGACTGAGTTCTTTCTTAAACGGACCCAGATTTCTGTGTACCTGAAGGCAGGTAAAACTTGTGCTCAGAACCAAGAAGGGTGTCAACTCTTCCACTAACTGTTGGAAGAACTTTCCACAGGTCCAGACCACTCTGTCTTGTGGAGGAAGAGCGCGATCGCTTCATGACCAAGCTGCTGAACGAAGAGAAGTCCAGGAAAGAGCTGGAAGGTTTGTCCCAGCAACTAGAATTTGATATGCATCACTGCCTTTTCTCTCTCAACACTATCAACTATCAAGAACCACCTGGAGAACCAGTACAAGACCCTGCAGCAGAAGAATGAGATCATGACAGAGATGTACCAGCAGAAGGAGAACGCTTTGCAGCAGTAAGTGGAATCATTTACATTACATTTAAGTCATTTAGCAGACGCTCTTATCCAGAGCGACTTACAAATTGGTGCATTCACCTTATGACATCCAGTGGAACAGCCACTTTACAATAGTGCATCTAAATCTTTTAGGGGGGGGGGGGGTCAGAAGGATTGCTTTATCCTATCCTAGGTATTCCTTAAAGAGGTGGGGTTTCAGGTGTCTCCGGAAGGTGGTGATTGACTCCGCTGTCCTGGCGTCGTGAGGGAGTTTGTTCCACCATTGGGGTGCCAGAGCAGCGAACAGTTTTGACTGGGCTGAGCGGGAACTGTACTTCCTCAGTGGTAGGGAGGCGAGCAGGCCAGAGGTGGATGAACGCAGTGCCCTTGTTTGGGTGTAGGGCCTGATCAGAGCCTGAAGGTACTGAGGTGCCGTTCCCCTCACAGCTCCGTAGGCAAGCACCATGGTCTTGTAGCGGATGCGAGCTTCAACTGGAAGCCAGTGGAGAGAGCGGAGGAGCGGGGTGACGTGAGAGAACTTGGGAAGGTTGAACACCAGACGGGCTGCGGCGTTCTGGATGAGTTGTAGGGGTTTAATGGCACAGGCAGGGAGCCCAGCCAACAGCGAGTTGCAGTAATCCAGACGGGAGATGACAAGTGCCTGGATTAGGACCTGCGCCGCTTCCTGTGTGAGGCAGGGTCGTACTCTGCGGATGTTGTAGAGCATGAACCTACAGGAACGGGCCACCGCCTTGATGTTAGTTGAGAACGACAGGGTGTTGTCCAGGACCACGCCAAGGTTCTTAGCGCTCTGGGAGGAGGACACAACGGAGTTGTCAACCGTGATGGCGAGATCATGGAACGGGCAGTCCTTCCCCGGGAGGAAGAGCAGCTCCGTCTTGCCGAGGTTCAGCTTGAGGTGGTGATCCGTCATCCACACTGATATGTCTGCCAGACATGCAGAGATGCGATTCGCCACCTGGTCATCGGAAGGGGGAAAGGAGAAGATTAATTGTGTGTCGTCTGCATAGCAATGATAGGAGAGACCATGTGAGGTTATGACAGAGCCAAGTGACTTGGTGTATAGCGAGAATAGGAGAGGGCCTAGAACAGAGCCCTGGGGGAGTGTGAGCAGAACCAGTGGTGTCGTTTGACTTAGCAAACGAGGATCGGATGTCGTCGACCTTCTTTTCAAAATGGTTGACGAAGTCATCTGCAGAGAGGGAGGAGGGGGGGGGGGGGGGGGGAGGAGGATTCAGGAGGGAGGAGAAGGTGGCAAAGAGCTTCCTAGGGTTAGAGGCAGATGCTTGGAATTTAGAGTGGTAGAAAGTGGCTTTAGCAGCAGAGACAGAAGAGGAAAATGTAGAGAGGAGGGAGTGAAAGGATGCCAGGTCCGCAGGGAGGCGAGTTTTCCTCCATTTCCGCTCGGCTGCCCGGAGCCCTGTTCTGTGAGCTCGCAATGAGTCGTCGAGCCACGGAGCGGGAGGGGAGGACCGAGCCGGCCTGGAGGATAGAGAGTCAAAGGATGCAGAAAGGGAGGAGAGGAGGGTTGAGGAGGCAGAATCAGGAGATAGGTTGGAGAAGGTTTGAGCAGAGGGAAGAGATGATAGGATGGAAGAGGAGAGAGTAGCGGGGGAGAGAGAGCGAAGGTTGGGACGGCGCGATACCATTCGAGTAGGGGCAGTGTGGGAAGTGTTGGATGAGAGCGAGAGGGAAAAGGATACAAGGTAGTGGTCGGAGACTTGGAGGGGAGTTGCAATGAGGTTAGTGGAAGAACAGCATCTAGTAAAGATGAGGTCAAGCGTATTGCCTGCCTTGTGAGTAGGGGGGGAAGGTGAGAGGGTGAGGTCAAAAGAGGAGAGGAGTGGAAAGAAGGAGGCGGAGAGGAATGAGTCAAAGGTAGACGTGGGGAGGTTAAAGTCACCCAGAACTGTGAGAGGTGAGCCGTCCTCAGGAAAGGAGCTTATCAAGGCATCAAGCTCATTGATGAACTCTCCGAGGGAACCTGGAGGGCGATAAATGATAAGGATGTTAAGCTTGAAAGGGCTGGTAACTGTGACAGCATGGAATTCAAAGGAGGCAATAGACAGATGGGTAAGGGCCTTGTTGGCCGCAGATCGGCAGTTCCAGAGGCTACCGGAGACCTGGAACTCCACGTGGGTCGTGCGCGCTGGGACCACCAGGTTAGAGTAGCCGCGGCCACGCGGTGTGAAGCGTTTGTATGGTCTGTGCAGAGAGGAGAGAACAGGGATAGACAGACACATAGTTGACAGGCTACAGAAGAGGCTACGCTAATGCAAAGGAGATTGGAATGACAAGTGGACTACACGTCTCGAATGTTCAGAAAGTTAAGCTTACGTTGCAAAAATCTTATTGACTAAAATGATTAAAATGATACAGTACTGCTGAAGTAGGCTGGCTAGCAGTGGCTGCATTGTTGACTTTGTTTGAAAGTGTAGCTGGCTAGGTAACCTCGTTCACTGGCCAGATAATAGTCTAAACTACACAATTGTCTTAGATACAAGGACAGCAAAGACAACTATGTAGCTAGCTAACACTAGCTAGCTAACACTACACTAATCAAATCGTTCCGTTGTAATGTAATAGTTTCTACAGTGCTGCTATTCGGTAGAAGTTGGCTAGCTAGCAGTGTTAGCAGTGTTAGCAGTGTTGACTAGGAGTATTGACTAGGTAGGAGAAAGGCAGCGCGGCGGACGAAAATAGCTGGCTAGCTAACCGAAAATTACTCTAGACTCCACAGTTATCTTAGATACAAGGACAGCAAAGACAACTATGTAGCTAGCTAACACTACACTAACACTACACTAATCAAGTCGTTCCGTTGTTCCGTTGAATGTAATAGATTCTCAGTGCTGCTATTCGGTGGCTAGCTGGCTAGCTAGCAGTGTTGATTACGTTACGTTAAAAGGACGAAAATAGCTGGCTAGCTAACCTAGAAAAATCGCTCTAAACTACACAATTATCTTTGATACAAAGACGGCTATGTAGCTAGCTAAGATCAAACAAATCAGACCGTTGTACTGTAATGAAATGAAGTGAAATGTGATACTACCTGTGGAGCGAAGCGGTATGCGACCGGGTTGTTGAATGCGGAAGAATCAGAAGCAGTGCAGTTCATGTGTTAATACCATAGTAGGGTTTGTTCTCCATGGTTCCACAGCATGTAAGAAAAAACATTTTTCCTTGTCTTTTACTGTATTCTTTTACTGTGAGGTTTGAGGTTTTCAAATGGTCTTTAAATAGTTTGATCTAATTTGTGTGTCGCCTTACAGGAAGTTGACCAAGGAGGAGTTTGAGCGCCCCAACAAGGAAGACCGGCTGACGGAGATGGACGGCAAGGCCCTAGAGGAGGAGGTCAAGGTGTGTAGGCAGCGCGTTAAGGAGATCCAGGACGAGCTGAAATGGACCGAGAAGTTCTACAAAGCTCAGATCATTGAGCAGGAGCAGAAATCTCACGAGAACTGGGTTTGTACAATACAACTTTATTAGTCCATTTGTTAAAGAAACAACAAATGTCTCATATCTCAACCCCCATCGATGGCACATACATTAGGATCAGGACATTTTTTTTTTGAGTCTTCTGTTTGGCCAGTCATTTGTAAGGTGAATTTTGTCCAAAACAGGAGATTTTAAATGTCTCTTCTTTCTCTCTAGGTGATTGCACGCGCCGCAGAGCGAGCTCTGTTCGACGAGAAGAAGGAAACAACTAACATTCGTAACTTGTGAGTGCAACACTAATACAACAGACTCAATTGGGCTATACCAAAGCAGGGCTCACCTATTGCTCACTCAAAATGGAGACAGGCAGATCCTTTCATTTGGTTTATTTTTGGTCAATCTCACATTTACTTTTTGAATTAGTCATTATAGTAAAGTAAAAAGAGGCACATTGTGAACCAAAGGTTGCACTGCCAAGTCGAAGGGCCACAAATGCAAGTGTTTTGGTCACAGTTTTGCAATGCAGTAAGCTGTATTAGTCTAGATTTGGAGGTACAGTATTGAGAATCTAAATGCCTGTTCTCTTTTTCACCCTAGACTGACTGACATGTCCAGCAAGCTGAAGGAGCTCTGTAGGCCTCTGTTCAAGCCCACCCCTGGGATGGCTCCCATGCCTCTCCGACGAGGTAAGAACCAATCCTCAGTTCACGTTATTTAGTACTGGCACGTCTGGGGTGCATTCAGTAAGGCAAAATCGGCAGAACATAACTTGCAGGTAGAAATGAAATGAATAGGGCTGATATGACTCTATTCTTGAGGACAGAGAATCATATTTCTATCTGAACGTTCTGTAACGTTCCTGACCATTTCTATTGTCTTGTCGGTTGGATATCATCTGTGACTGCGTTTCAAATTAGATCTTGGACTTTTTGACTGTCTGATACCTCATCTGCTGTTTGACGTCCACCCTCTGAAATGCATGTTTTCCTGGGGTTTTGATTTGAATTCCTTGTAGCTGGTCCAATGTGGAGAGACTGAGAGTGGTATTTGGCTGAGTGTTTTGTTGTTAAATGGTTTTGCTAAACAGGTGATTCGTACAGGCCCTGTAAGAAGTTCACAGGTGCCCCCCCTCCCCCTGTGGGGTGAAGGAACAAGCCCTACCGTGAGTCTCCTGAACCCACGCCCCGGACAGCCTTGGCCCTGATTGGCCGAGCAGTACCATCCCTCAGCCAATGAACCATCCCCCCCTTGTACACCCTTGTTTGCCCTGACTCCCCGCTTCTTTTTCACCTCTCCCTTTTCCCTATCTTTACCTCCGCTGTGGTGTTTCAATAATTTACCTTATTTTTCTTCCTACTGTTCTCATCCTGCTCCTAGTTGGTACCCATTTGACCTTTTCCTCTTCCTAATGTTTGTCTTCTAATTACGTCCTCTCTGATTTTCGAAGACATTCTTTCCTGTCTCTTTCACTGCCATCTTTTCTCCCTCTACTGCCATATCCATCTTTCTCACCTGTGTTTGCGTGTCCAGACGATCCAGAATGTTCCCATGTCTTCGTTTGCTTTCACAATTTGGAATAACCGCTCTTGCATCCCTCTTGCTCTTTCAGTACTATGGTGGTGTTTTTGTTGTGTTCAGCTGTTGTGAGATCATATGTGTGTGGCAACTCGTTAGGTTACTAAAGCTTCAGCCTTTGCTTTCCCTTGTGTTATTACTGCATTCCATACATTTGTATATATATATATATTTAAAATATACACTACCGTTCAAAAGTTTGGAGTCACTTAGAAATGGCCTTGTTTTTGAAAGAAAAGCATTTATTTTTCAAATTGATCAGAAATACAGTGTATACATTAATGTGTAAATGACTATTGTAGCTGGAAACGGCTTTTATATTTTACATGTTATTTTTTTAATGGAATATCTACATGGGCGTACAGAGGCCTATTATCAGCAACCATCACTCCTGTGTTCCAATGGCACGCTGTGTTAGCTAATGCAAGTGTATAATTTTAAAAGGCTAATTGATCTTTAGAAAACCCTTTTGCAAGTATGTTAGCACAGTTGAAAACTGTCCTGATTTAAAGAAGCAATATAATTGGCCTCCTTTTAGGCTAGTTGAGTATCTGGAGTATCAGCATTTGTGGGTTTGATTACAGGCTCAAAATGGACAGAAACAAAGCACTTTCTTCTGAACCTCGTCAGTCTATTCTTGTTCTGAGAAATGAAGGCTATTCCTTGTGAGAAATTGTCAAGACACTGAATATCTCGCACAACGCTGTGTACTACTCTCTTCAGAAAACAGCGCAAACTGGCTCTAACCAGAATAGAAAGAGGAGTGGGAGGCCCCGGTTCACAACTGAGCAAGAGGATAAGTACATTAGTGTCTAGTTTGAGAAACAGACGCCTCACACGTTGAGGAACTGGCAACTTCATTAAATAGTACCCGCAAAACACCAGTCTCAACGTCAACAGTGAAGAGGCGACTCCGGGATGCTGGCCTTTCAGAAGAAAAGTCTTTGTTTCTGGCCATTTTGAGCCTGTAATCGAACCACGCAGCCGTTATACTGCTCAGAAAGGAGACACGTTCTGTCTCCTAGAGATGAACGTAATCCTAACCGACTTGCCAAAACTATAGTTTGTAAACAAGAAATTTGTGGAGTGGTTGAAAAACGAGTTTTAATGACTCCAACCTAACTGTATGTAAACCTCCGACTTCAACTGTATATACACATACACACAGTACCAGTCAGAAGTTTGGACACACCTACTCATTCTAGGGTTTTTCTTTATTTTTACTATTTTCTACATTGTAGAATCATAGTGAAGACATCAAAACTATGAAACAACACATATTGAATCATGTAATAACCAAAAGTGTTAAACAAATCAAAATATATTTGAGATTCTTTAAAGTAGCCACCCTTTGACTTGATGACAGCTTTGCACACTCTTGGCATTCTCTCAACCAGCTTCACCTGAAATGCTTTTCCAACAGTCTTGAAGGAGTTCCCACATGCTGTGCTCTTGTTTGCTGCTTTTCCTACACTCTGGGGTCCAACTCATCCCAAACCATCTCAATTGGGTTGAGGTCGGGTGATTGTGGAGGCCAGGCCATCTGATGCAGCACTCATCACTCTCCTTGGTCAAATAACCCTCACACAGCCTGGATGTGTGTTGGGTCATTGTCCTGTTGAAAAACAAATGATAGTCCCACTAAGCGCAAACCAGATGGGATGGCGTATCACTGCAGAATGCTGTGGTAGCCATGCTGGTTAAGTGTCCCTTGAATTCTAAATAAATCACAGACAGTGTCACCAGCAAAGCACCTTCACACCACACCCCCTCCATGCTCCACGGTGGGAACCACACATATGGAGATCATTCGTTCACCTACTCTGCGTCTCAGAAAGACACGAAGGTTGGAACCAAAACTCTCAAATTTGTACTCTTCAGACCAAAGGACAGATTTCCGTCAGTCTCATCTCCATTGCTCTTGTTTATTGGCCCAAGCAAGTCTCTTCTTATGGGGGTCCTTTTAGTAGTGGTTTCTTTGCAGCAATTCAACCATGAAGGCCTGATTCACGTGGTCTCCTCTGAACAGTTGATGTTGAGATGTGTCTGTTACTTGAACTCTGAAGCATTTATTTGGGCTGGTAACTCTAATGAACTTATCCTCTGCAGCAGAGGTAACTCTTGGTCGTTCCTGTGGCGTTTCTCATGAGAGCCAGTTTTATCATAGCGCTTGATGGTTTTTGTGACTGCACTTAAAGAAACTTTAAAAGTTCTTGAAATTTTCCAGATTGACTGATCTTCATGTCTTAAAGTAACAGACTGTCGTTTCTTTTTGCTTCTTTGAGCTGTTCTTGCCATAATATGGACTTAGCCCTATTTGGTAAAATATCTTCTTTATACCACCCCTACCTTGTCACAACACAACTGATTGGCTCAAACGCATTAAGAAGCAAAGAAATTCCACAAATGTAACTTTTAACAAGGCACACCTGTTAATTGAAATGCATTCCAGGTGACTACCTCATGAAGCTGGTTGAGAGAATGCCAAAAGTGTGCAAAGCTGTCATCAAGGCAAAGGGTGGCTTCTTTGAAGAATCTCAAATATTCTGATACTGGTACTTCTAGTTCTGGAAGTATAATATCCTACCATGACATGACCAAACATTTTCCTCAGACTGCAAATAGACCAGACTTTGCTATAAATAGATGGTAGCATGAACCAGTAACGTGGTCTAGAGTCAGGTGCCTAATGACAACCAGGAGAGCCAAGGTTAGCATTCTAGAAGATTCGAGAATATTGCAGTGTTTTACGTTGATGTATCACCGTGTATTTATTGTCCGACAGGACCACGACCTCACTCTGACCCTCACGGCCGCCGTTACTCTCCGTACCACAAACACCCAGTGGCTGCTAGACCTGGTAGGGATTGTATTTTTTGTCAATGAGGATTGATGTGGTATTATTCCCTAATCGAGCCCTTATCCTATATCTCCTCTAATCATTCTTCCCTTTGTTCCTCCACAGACACCATGGCCCCACGTACATCCTCACCAAGCAATCTGGGCATCGCGGTAAGTTTCAGTCAATTTGAGACAATGTGCATCTCTCCCCCCTGTTCCTCCATCATGTGGGTGTGTTTGCACTAAACAGACCGCTCCACTAGAGTCACAGGCTGAGGCCCAGGCCTCCACAGAGAACCCAGAGGCAGTGAGTATTATGTTCGAGGCAGCGGTGGCAGGGATGCGGATGTGTGTGTGAGCATGCTTACCCCAGCCGTGGATCAGTGGCTGGAGTGGCAGTCAGCTGGGTAGTGGCGTCACAGGGTTGTCAGACTTAACATTGCTGGCTGGATTCTGACATGCGTGGTTGCTTGTTTTAAGGCGCTTACAGACGGGCTGCGGTAAACTGAGCATTTCTGCCTACCGTGTGTAGATGCCAGCGGTCCCGGTTGTTGTCAGCTCGGCGGTTGTGATTAAAACGTTGGTTGGTTGGCGAGAAGAACTCTGCTCATTGGTCAACCGTGCATATTTTGAAGCCTTGAGCGTAGAGCCAGCGCCGCCGCTCACTGGAGTGGGTACCACGAATGGCGCCACTTGCGAAACTGCTTGCGTTTTGCCGCCCTACTCCCATTGAAGTCTGAAGACCTTTGCCGCTTCCCGTGGTCCGTCTGTAAGCTCCTTTTATATTTTCCCTATATTACAACACCCTCCCTCTGACCCCCATTGAATGAATTGGTGACACTGTTACACCAAAACTATAACTTCAGCACAACTACCTGATGGATATCTCAAATGTGTTGTCATTTAAAGCTGTGTGTGTTTGAGGTTAATGCTTTGTGGAAACGGTCCTGATGCTGAATCAGTGTGTGGAACTTGGTCGTGTGATTCTTGTGGGACTGTGTAACTTGACTTATTATTGTGGGATATTGTTGTCTTTCTCACCAGTGCATAATTGTTTGTTTTGTTCTAACCTAACCAAACTGTTTGAATCAGATGAAAGGGTCTCTCATTGTTGGTGCCAGCAGCAGGGCTACAAGCACAATGGACCTATTGCTATTCTTTGTTTTAATATTTTTTTGTGTTCCTCCAGAACTCTCGACCTCAGGGTCCTGGCTCCCTGCTGGTCTCTCCCATCAGCTCCCCCCTCGACTCAAGCCTCAGACCAGTCATCAGCCATCCCTCCGGACTCTGCCACCGTCCTCTTCCCGGACCCCACCACATCCCTCCTCCCCCACCCTTCATGCCTCCCGTGTACCGACCAGTCAACGGACACTCAGGCATGATGCCTCCTGGACCCCCACCGCCTAACGGACACCCGCCTGGTCCAATGATACCACCCGGACATCGGCCTCCACCTCCTGGTGCTTACGGTCCCTCTTCCCCACACAACCGGTACCTTCCTCCACCTTCTCACTATGGACCGGTGCCTCCTCCATTCGGTAGGTGGTGAATTCTGGCCGCCAGGTTTTATCTCAAGTCGAGTCTTTACTATTAGTATTTCAGTTGTGGTTAGCAATGCTATTGTTATGTTGCTACTACAGTGTTATATTTGTATGTTCATTTTTCCTTCTACCCTCCTATGGCCCGACCCATAGGACCCCCACATACCTACGTGCACTATGGACCACTTGATCACTTCATCCCACTCCGACACCTGCCCCCTGGGGTGGCCCCATTCCCTCCTCATGTCGGCCCCAAAGACTTCCCTGTGCAGCCACAGGTCCCACATGGCCATGACTCTTCAGTGGGCCCCCAGCCCGGCGCTGGCCCCCAGGGCCAGGGGCAAGACTACAGCTCCCAGCAGGCAACAGCTGCCCCCCAGGACTCAGTCAGCTCTGCCATGGCAGAGCCTTAGACACCTACCAACCGTTAACGACCTGGCTACATTTAATCAACCACGATTCATCTCTTTATTTTTTCCTTTTTGTTTTTAATTGGCTGAAAATAAATATCATATGATATACTTGCAAACAACAGAAGTATCTAAAAAGTTAGTGTTCCTGTTAAAGCATCAGAAAATCAATGTCTTATGTTTCGTGTCTGAAATGTAATAATGACTTGAAGAGGAGTAGAACTGAGGCTTGTTACTCTGCAAGTCCTATTGTGCAATAACATTTCTATTGTATGACTGAGGATTTAAGTTTTTCAAAGGGTATTATGTTGATTTTGTATTAATTTCACAATGTTATCATGGTTTCCTGTGGAAATTATTCAAAATAAATGGACCCCAAGCTTTTGGGTTGCTTGATCCATCATTTCAGAAGTACCATATTATCTTAACTCTTCCCCAAACTCTCTTCAGAATGAACTGAAAAGGAAAGTTGTGTAAGTTGAAAGTCAAAGATGTATTTGCTGTTCTTAGGATATTTTATTAATAAAACTGGTAAAAGGTACTGCAGTTGTCTATTGTTCATATGAAGCATATGACAACTTTTGTGATCCATTTTAGTTTGAAAGGAAATGTCTGACAGGGCATTTTGTTTTGTATGGGTAGCTGTATTACATGTGAAAAGAAGGTAATCACCCACTAACTGAACACCTGTCATATGACCTTCACATTTGTTTCTTTTTTTGTTCTTATGTTACATCAGGGATGCATCACATTTATTTTCAATAAAAAGAAAATAACAAAAAATGTTGCACGTGACTAAAGACTATTTGCATTAAATGTATATCATTGCATGCTTTGGTTAGAAATGTTTTACTCTCTGTAGGTCCCAGAACGTTTCTTTGTAGCCACCGACAATATTTACCACTACCAAAACACCTGAGTGATTATTGGCATATCTGTAATGTTATGATGTACACTGTTATCGAGGCTGTCAAATGACTGTGTAGTGGGGCTCTGCTCTGCCTGTCACCAACATACTGTACACTGAAAGTGGTGCTGAGTGAATGACACAGGGAAAAGTAAGGGCATACAAGGGATTGATGAGTCTTATGCTATAGTCCAGGATTTCCCAAACTCAGTCCTTTTGCCCTAGCACTACAGTTGATTCTATTAATCAACTCATCAAGTTTAGATTATTTGAATCAGCTGTGTTGTGCTAGGGCAAAAAACAAAATGTGGACGGGGGCGGCACGACCGAGTTTGCGAAACCCTGCTCTAGTCTAAAGTAACAGTGCAGGTAGACTGAACAGGGTTTGTCATCACGTTTTTCACATTGTTCCAGGTCTGAATTGACATTGTACATTTCGACTGGGAGAAATCTTTTAAGTCATCCAACTCGGAATTCATGTTAGGTTTCGCTCCTTTAGTAAGTGTAAAGAAGGACCACTTCAAACAGCATTTTGTTTATTAAAAATGAAAGCAGTGTAAATTGTCACTGATTAGTGTCTCTTAATGCCGTGTTCAAAACAACTGGGAACTCAGTAATCTCCAACTTCAGTGTGTTCAAGACAACTGGGACCTCTGAAAAAAACGAGCTCCGACTGGGAGAAATCTTTTAAGTCATCCAACTCGGAATTCCACGTCGGGAACTCTGGCACCTTTCTAGAGCTCTGACTTTTCGACCCGATGATCACTGACGTCATGATTTGACCAAATTTTTTTCAGAGTTCCCAGTTGTCTTGAAAGCACCATAAGTGTATTCAGTTAGTGCCATTACAAAAAAATATGAATAAAATGGAGACAATGTTTTAATAGTGGTTAGCCAGTGTGGCCTTGATGGGAACAGCATTCAAAACAAAGGTAAAAGTCAACTTCAGTTACATGCAGCATCCTTTTCAACTCCCTTTATAACAGGATGACATCATAGCATCTCAGAATCATTTTTGAATGCTAAAAAAGGCATCCTTCCTCCCATCCTTGAAGTAATCACACATCTAATGTGATAGATTAAAGCAAATATCCCAATATATTACTTTTACCTATTAAATAACGCCAGATCAGTGATAAGGATGTAAGTAAATGAACAGGGCAGTTATATATTTTCACTGTGGCAGTGTCAGCACCAGGATATGACATCATCAATAGACCGCTTGAGCACCTATGATCATGTTGATTCTCTTTCATCCCCAAAGGGAAAGGCAGAGGAAGACTAAAGACGAGGCTGGTTGTTTGACATACAGTACCAATTGCTAACTCAACTCTTCTTTTCCATTGAGCATCATGCAGAGAGGAGAAAAAAAGTGATCGCTAATTGGCACCAGAGGGGTCAAATACTGCGTTTTGTAACCAAGTGGGAATTTACCATTTGAAAGGCCCTCCAACTGGTAATTACTAGTGGGAAACTCATACATCATCCTGAGCTCCCACTTCTCCCACATGCTGACCTCTGACGTCACCATTTAGGAAATGACCTGGATAACAGCATTTTTCTGCAATTAAATGCAACAAAACATTCTTTATAAAAAGCAATCTATTAATATGTTTTTTAACACTCATTTGTTTACCAGCATGATAGCTTTTAGTTTATGGTTTAGGCAGCTTGTTGGCCATTAGCCAAATGATCTTTTCTCAACAAGTTGAATGCATCCAACTGGTATTTACGACTTCACAACTGGTAAATTCCCACCTCCCACTGGGTTACGAAGCAGCATTATACAGTAGTGTGCTGTCACCGCTGTAGTTAATATGTGTCATCCAGGGCCGTCCTATCACAGAGTTGAGGTTGTGGCATTTGGGCCTGCTGGGTTTAGTATTGTTGATGTGAGTGGAGGCGGATAGGGAGTCGCTACACCAAACTTTACTGGATGTCTGATGACTACAGTGGAATTCTGTGGCGCTGCTGCTTTCTTGATGTGCTCTACTCTGTGACCTCGGTTATTAATCTTTGTGCAACGTCTGGTGGAGGTGGAGATAGAGTGGCTTCTTGGTCAGGAGCTGGAGCTTCTTCCTCTTGAAGTCAGTAGGCTTCTTGTACCTGACATCCGATAGCATAAATAAGTGATTCATTCAAACGGTATACTCAAAGGGCAGACTGAACCAGAACCCCCCCACCCCCACCAAAAATAGCTAAAATCTGAGATTCTCAAAATAAATAGTTATTTAATGTATTTTCATCTTAAAATAAAATAGTGAGTACATTTAAAGAAAGTTAATCTGGAAAACACAAAATGTGTCACTCACAACTCGATCACAATGGGACCAGGTTTGATCTCATCCATTTCCATGAAGGCAAAACATTTTGTGTTGGAACCCAGACAGTCACACATATCCCACCCAAAGTTTTCATAAATTACCTGTTTATTCTGTAGAAACTTGCTACAACTCACCATGTGGATTCTGACCCACTATGTGGGAAACTCTACTGTAGTTAAACTGACACACTGTAGTTGTCAATCTAATTGAGAGATGCATTAAAAGCGCATTAAGTGGCCAGCGAAGGGAATTTACTAGCGTACATGTTTACCATATCCCCGTGAAGGCACTCAGACATGACATTTTCACACTTTTTATTTCTCGAGTGTGATCTGCTTATAGGCAACTCATGCTGTTCTGTTATTGTACATTTAATCTGTTCTATGATTGTATTTTACATTTCATCTTTTTTTTAATTATTTTTTATTAAACCCTTCTTGGGTTTATAGTGCTTGAACTCAGAGAAAATAGCTGCCCCCGGAACATGAACAAAATTCAGGATTAACGATTGTCTGCCCAATCCCTCTGCAAGGATTTGAACATAAACTGACACTGTATTAGCTTAATATTACATGATACTGGCTAAATAGAGGCCCCACTACTAATTCAGTAGAAATAGAACGTTTGACTACCTTTTGGTAGTCTCTCGATATGTCTCTGGATCTCAATGTCTACGCTGAAGTGAATGTAGCCTCCTTTCGGGTTGCTACAGGTGTGTCTTGCACTGGGTTCAAATCAATGCCACTCAAATCTGTTGGGAAACAAAACGTTCAGATTCACTTGGGCTGTTCTGCAGGAATAAATTATATTTATAAAAATGTACTGTCAAGTGTCAACTCAACAGAAATAATTATTTGAACATTTTTCTAGACTGTTTCAGACCTTACTATTTCAGATGTGAAGGTCAGCAACTCATCTCAGCAATGTAAACAATGTAGCCTACATTTAGTACCTTTCACACTAACTGTCATGTAGGGATCAATGCATTTCCCAGCATCTTTCAGCCCAATCTTGTCAATCTTTATTGTGAGCAGCGACATCCTGGGCTCTGAGGGTAACCGTGGCAACAATGTACCTGTTGGAGACATGAAAGCTGTAACTTTCTAAAGATACAATAATTGCAGAAAACATTCCCACGTTCCCAGAACTAATGCAGCTGAAATCAAGATAATGGTACCGTCCCAAATGGAACCCTACTCCCTATATTATTATACCTTGATTTCAACAAGGAACACAGACTGAGACCAAGGTCTCTTTTACAGCTGGGCTCTGCGTATACATGTTTACAAATACAGTTTATGTACAATGATTAAGAAACTACACAAAACGATCACACAAAAAAATACAGCAGCAGATTGTTACATTTACACATAGGTTATTCCCCTAACAGCACAAGAACTTGCATTACCCGAAGCAGTTACAAGCAATACAAAAATAAAAATCACACAATACATGTTTAAAATGGGCAAGGGGGACAAGTTCACTACTATAGTGCACTACTTTTGACCAGGGCCCATATTGCACTGCATAGGGAATCGGGTGTCATTGGGGACGTAACCGGTGTCTATACTTACAGATCCTTGTTCAAGTCATTACTGTCAGCAGTATTTTACTTATACAATAATAGGCAGCAGAAGAAGTTGTAGACTGACTAACAGATAAGGCTAAGATGACATACACGTTTTGGTGAATGCTTATAAAAAAAATACTTTGTAAAGTAGATTCAACAACTTAAGCTATCTAGTAGTAGTAGGATAGGGTTTTTGATAATAACAAACTGTCCATTAGTAGGCAATCATTTTCATGCTACGACAAAACTATAAAAAGACATAGACCCATTCAGACCCATGCCAGCCCCTTACTTCTCAACCAAATCATACCTTGCAAAACTGTGAATGGAGCAGGCAGTGAGGACAGAGCGACAAAGCCATGCAGAGAGACAGGGAACAGAGGAGACAGCAATCACAAAGGCACTCAAAACAGGGCCACAAAGCCAAAAAAAATAACCATGGCAAAATTACACAGTCAACAGATTCAGAATAAAGACCAATGATTATGAATGCTCTATATACACCATAGATTACAAATAAAACACAGTATTTGTTGAGTACTTTGCAAGTACTTTGTGAGTACTTACCTGGTACTCTGTTGGGAAAGGACTCTGGGGAGCCTGCTCCTGTAGCAGCATCCTCCTCTTCTTCCACCTCCAAGTTCTCCTCCTCCCCTGGGGCAAGGATTCTCCTGAATGTAAGATTTCATTCATTAGATTACTTGTTGAATATTTACAGGCTCAGCATGATGTTAGGAGATTAGGTCATTCAGATGGGGAAGCCATTGTTGAATTTTTAGTAATACCGTTTGCTTTACTCCATAATTTGCTCTGATTTGTTCTGATTATTGTGTACTTAAACAAAAAACTCTGTATTTACATTGGGTACGACAATAAGTGGCCTGCATTGTGATGGTTCATCGATCTTCATTTACCTCAAGGGCACTGGCTGCACATCAAAAGCAAAATCTTTGTTATACGTCAAAATACTGTTGAGAGAAAAGCACAATTGACACATTACATTGCCAAAACATTCAACTAATGATGAATAAAGCATTCAGATGTTGACGAAATCATATTCTTCCTAGTATACATACTGATTTCACGTTTCCTCATATCTTCCAACTTGAACTCCTCCTGAGATTGTGTGCACTAAAGGAGCAAAAGAAGATGGAAAATATTGAAATGTTGAAGAATTTGCTGAAGACATGAATAGATTTGAGCCAATTGTTACAGCCTTGGAACATCTGACAACTCTGACAAAATCTTCCTGTGATTCACTGACACGGTTGTGTTACAGAATTAAATGCATATTATAGAAGGTTAAGAATTAGAAATCCTAAAAAAACAGAATGAGTGTAACATCATACGTTAGTCATAACACAGACACTGGATTTTCATCAATATGATAATTGGCTGGCGAGCCGGAACATGTTCACATACACACTTAATTAGATGAATACTCAAGACAAAGGAGATGAATGTGGACTACAGGAAAAGGAGGACCGAACACACCCCCATTCTCATCGACGGGGCTGTAGTGGTGCAGGTTGAGAGCTTCAAGCTCCTTGGTGTCCACATCACCAACAAACTAACATGGTCCAAGCACACCAAGATAGGCACGACAAAACCTATTCCCCCTCAGTAGACTGAAAAGATTTGGCATGGGTCCTCAGATCCTGAAAAGTTTTGACAGCTGCACCATCGAGAGCATCCTGACTGGTTGCATCACTGCCTTACAGGTCGGCCTCTGACCGCAAGGCACTACAGAGGGTAGTGCGTAAGTTGCCACAAAGTTGCATAAGTCCAAGCTTCCCTCCAGTTTTTAATGAAATCTGCTTGTTCAACAGGCTGACGGGTGGGTCATTCTGGGGTACCTTTCTCTTCTTTCTTATAGAGCCGTCCAGACGTACAAACTTGAAAGCCTCCTCCCCAGAGACCAACCAGACAGACAGAATTGTCCCATGCAGGAGAGGTAGGTTGAGGTTTCCAGGGTAGTGCAGATGTTGTCATATGTTGAGGCAGTGAAGAAAGGAGAGGAAGATGGGTTAAGGGGAGGAGTGGTGAAAGTAGTAGAGACATACCAGTACAGAGGGATAGGCCAAAAAGTGATATAAGTTTCAGTAAGATTGGATTTTTAGCATTTATAGCAATAGTTATCAATTGTACTACAGGGATGTATCAGGAGTCCAGTTCCTTGTGGTCTTGTGAAAGCCAGTCTCACGGGGTGTCTCTAATGAAACAACAGACATTGCTACTGGTAAATAAGAGCATCCCATGTATAGATGAAAACAGTAAATCGGGCATTAACACACACTACATGGCCAAAGGTATGTGGACACCTGCTGGTCAAACATCTCATCAAAATCATGGGCATTAATAAGGAGTTGTACCCCCCTTTGCTGACATAACAGCCTCCATTTTTCTGGGAAGGCTTTCCACTTGATGTTGAAACATTGCTGCGGGGACTTGCTTCCATTCAGCCACAAGAGCATTCGTGTGGTCGGGCACTGATGTTGGGCAATTAGGCCTGGCTGGCAGTCGGCGGTCCAATTCATCCCGGTGGGGTTGAGGTCAGGGCTCAGTGCTAGCCAGTCAAGTTCGTCCACATCGATCTCAACAAACCATTTCTGTATGGACTTTGTGCACAGGGGCATACCACCCTGCATTCCACTGCTGGCTTGCTTCTGAAGCTAAGCAGGGTTGGTCCTGGTCAGTCCCTGGATGGGAGACAAGATGCTGCTGGAAGTGGTGTTGGAGGGCCAGTAGGAGGCACTCTTTCCTCTGGTCTAAAAAATATCCCAATGCCCCAGGGCAGTGATTGGGGACACTGCCCTATGTAGGGTGCTGTCTTTCGGATGGGACGTTAAACGGATGTCCTGACTCTCTGAGGTCATTAAAGATCCCATGGCACTTATCGTAAGAGTAGGGGTGTTAACCCCTGTGTCCTGGCTAAATTCCCAATCTGGCCCTCAAACCATCACGGTCACCTAATAATCCCCAGTTTACAATTGGCTCATTCATCCCCCTCCTGTCTCCTGTAACTATTCCCCAGGTCGTTGCTGCAAATGAGAACGTGTTCTCAGTCAACTTACCTGGTAAAATAACGGTAAAATAAATAAAAATAAATAAATAAACAGGGGCATTGACATGCTGAAACAGGAAAGAGCCTTCCCCCAAAACTGTTGCCACAAAGTTGCAAGCACAGAATTGTCTAGAACGTCATTGTATGCTGTAAGGCTAAGATCTCTTCACTGGAACTAAGGGGCCTACCCCAAACCATGAAAAACAGCCCCAGACCATTATTCCGCCTCCACTTTACAGTTGACACTATGCATTCGGGCAGGTAGTGTTCTCCTGGCATTCGCCAAACCCAGATTCGTTCGTCGGACTGCTAGATGGTTAAAGCGTGATTCACCACTCCCGAGAATGCATTTTCACTGCTCCAGAGTTCAATGACAGCGAGCTTTACACTACTCCAGCCGACGCTTGGAACCGCGCTCGGGGATCTTAGGCTTGTGTGTGGCTGCTCAGCCATGGAAACCCATTTCATGAAGCTTCCGACGAACAGTTCTTGTGCTGTTTGGAACTCGGTAGTGAGGGTTGCAACTGAGGATGCTTTCTACGAGCTATGCGCTTCAGCACTCGGCAGTTGTCTGTGAGCTTGTGGGCTACCACTTTGCAGCTGAGCCGTTGTTGCTCCAATATGTTTCCACTTCACAATAACAGCACTTACAGTTGGCAGCTCTAGCAGGGCAGAAACTTGACAAACTGACTTGTTGGAAAGGTGGCATCCTATGGTGGTGCCACGTTGAAAGTCACTGAGCTCTTCAGTAAGGCCATTCTACTGCCAATGGTTGTCTATGGAGATTGCATGGCTGTGTACTCGATTTTATACACTTGTCATCAACAGGTGTGGCTGAAATAGCCGAATCTACTAATTTGAAGGGGTGTCAACATACTTTTGTGTATATATAGTGTATGTAGTACTTGTCAGTAAACAGCAGCTTGAACTAGCTAACTAGCTGGTTTAGCTTACTCAAGGGTTCACATATTCTTCTACACACTCCATTTTATAAATGACCTTTAAGTAAAGGAGGCTCCAGGGGAAGGTTTGGCTTCTTGATTCGTTTTCTGTTGATTGATTCATCGTCATCTGAAGACTCATTTTCGCCCTGTTCTTCTCCAGGCGCCCTCAGTTCTGACTCCAGATCATCCATGACTCACAGTTCTTCATATTTAAGTAATATTTGCATTCAGTTTGGGGGTCAACACATGTTCCAAGGTCAAATAAATGCCTCCAATGCAATACACTGTATATGAAATACATATTGGTTTATAGGGAGAAAACTATTCTAGGTGCCAAAGTAAAAGTAGTGTTGGGATTACTCACTAGGGTCTGTAGAATCTACACTGCTCAAAAAAATAAAGGGAACACTTAAACAACACAATGTAACTCCAAGTCAATCACACTTCTGTGAAATCAAACTGTCCACTTAGGAAGCAACAGTGATTGACAATAAATTTCACATGCTGTTGTGCAAATGGAATAGACAAAAGGTGGAAATTATAGGCAATTAGCAAGACACCCCCCAAAACAGGAGTGATTCTGCAGGTGGTGACCACAGACCACTTCTCAGTTCCTATGTTTCCTGGCTGATGTTTTGGTCACTTTTGAATGCTGGCGGTGCTCTCACTCTAGTGGTAGCATGAGACGGAGTCTACAACCCACACAAGTGGCTCAGGTAGTGCAGTTCATCCAGGATGGCACATCAATGCGAACTGTGGCAAAAAGGTTTGCTGTGTCTGTCAGCGTAGTGTCCAGAGCATGCAGGCGCAACCAGGAGACAGGCCAGTACATCAGGAGACGTGGAGGAGGCCGTAGGAGGCCAACAACCCAGCAGCAGGACAAGCTGACTTATCAATATATTCGCTTGTATTTACCCCTAAAAATTAAATGCTAATTAGCTGCTAATGTGGCTATCATAAAGACCTAAAAATGCCATGAATGATCTGGATGAGACTGCCGAATCGAGACACAGGAAAGAATCTCTTGATTAACTATATCTAATGTTAGCAAAATGTAGTAATGAATACATTTCTTTAAATTGACAATTCTGTGAACTGTTTTGTGCAAGTTTTAAATTGACACAATATACCTGTTTGCAAAGGTCAGCTAGAGATGACGTGCAGGAGCTTGCAGGGATTTGTAGTCTTGCGTGTCTACTTTGATGCTAATTAGCATTTTAGAATCTGAGAGTAAATAGACCCGAATATATTGATGAAAGTCACCTTGTCCAAGAGTGATTTAAATGGTTATCAAAACATCATGCCAGGGTAAGCCTATACAAAACACAGGCCTTAAGTGTTTCTAAAATTCCTTAAGGGGAAAAATAAATGGTGGAAAAACAATTAGAACCATTTCCCTGTTCGGGTATTATGACACCGCCACTTTGGGGCTCTATAGCTGGGATAGGCAACTCTGTTCCTGGAGCGCAGCAGGTACTACAGGATTTTGTTCCAACTAGGCACCACACCTGACCAACTGAGCTAATTGATCAGTTCAGTGATTGCTTAAATTCAACACACCCGCTGTTCCAGGTTGGTAAATCAAAAACATGAATGGTCTGCGGCACTCCAGGCCCATGGTTGCCTAGCCCTGCACTATAGGCCTAGAAATTACATATTGGCTTAAATAGAAACAACTCATCTGGATGCTGAAATAAAGTGGGGTTGGGATTACTCACTGGGGTCTTCATTTTAATTTGACTTTATAACAAGAGGGATTTGTGTTCGAGCCTATTTAAGAAATAAGAGGTAGGCCTACCTGTTTCACAGGCAATTATAGGCTATACTATCCATAGATCTAACCTATATAATAATGATTTAACAACAATATACTGGAATAAAATATAAATTAGGGAAGGGAGTTTGTTGCAGAGATCTGGTGTTGGTGGAAGAACTGGTAAAGGGTGGACCTAGTGCTAAAGTAGGAGTTGACTGTACTGATAGTGACACTGTTGTCTGGGGTGATCAGCGTTAACTGTGGAGTTGACCGTACTGATAAATGCATAGATAAGAATCATTTGACACAACAGATGATAAATTAAAATAAGGCTCTTGAACCACCAAATCTGAAGCATAAATTGTATGGGGGTGGCATGGATGTTGTGAACGATCAGAAAGTTAAGACTCAAATTTTCTGTGTGTGTGGGGGGGGGGGGGGGGGGGACAAAAATGCATTTTGGGATTGTCATCATATTTCAATGGCAATACATTCCATTATGCAGCATAATGAAAAATGTGATTTCCAATTTTGTGAGGAAGTTGACAAAACCTTGCAATGGCCAATTGGAAAACCAATTGTCACTAAACATAGTGTCAAAAATCTTAAGAATATGTGGGACAAGAATGGAGGTTTTGTTAATCAGCCTCAGCCTCAGTTTAGCCTCAGTTTAGTTAATCAGATTGAGGAATAGGTTGAGTTGACCAATCCGTTGGGCCGTCACCCATATGTAATGAAATAGGAGATGAGGATGACAGCACACATTTAAGTCGGTGCAACAGTCAGACTAAACTAACTGATACAAAAACACCAAACACAGAGGGGGGAGGAGAAATGCAGTGAAAGGTAAATATGGTGAGGAATGTGTCACACAGCACAAGAAACCCCAAACACTTTTGTTTTTGTAAATCACCAAACTGTAAACAAGCACTGATTGTGTTGGCATATCTCCAGATAGTCAAAAGGATGTTGAATCTGCTACTTTTCTATGCAACTCAATCATGTTGAGTTCAAGTACAGCCATTGTAAAATGGATTTAGTTTTAAATGGGACTGTGACACAGCTATACAATCTATTGCTAGTGACAACAAAGTGAAATGAAACAAAATGGTAAAATAGAGAATGTAAATGAGGCTCAGGCACAAAATCTTTGGTAGGCTCAGTGCCTCACTTCCCTAGAATAATGTTGGTAATGTAACGATGCGTAGAGTGATGGGTGTGGAGTCAGGTGCAGAGAGCAGAGGGTTGGGGAAAAAACACTTTATTCCTTACAATAACCGCGCACAAAGAGGGTGACACCGAACACAGGCGTAAAACACTCCAAAATAATGCACTACACAGGCACATACGCTGTACAGCGGACAATCCAAATAACAGAAACACTCCTATACCAAATACAGCAAAACAATCCCGCACGAACACAGGCGGGCTAACTGAACTTAAATAACCCCAAACAAGGAACAGGTGAAACCAATTAGACCCAACAAAACAAAAAGGGAAAAAGGGATTGGTAGCAGCTAGTAGACCGGCGACGACGACCGCCGAGCACCACACGAACGGGAAGAG
>NW_026601465.1:0-12500 GCF_029448725.1 Salvelinus fontinalis
TGGTAGGCCATGCTAGTAGCATCACTTACTGCTCTTTGATATGAGAACAGCCATTAAAAATAGATGGCGGCCAATCATTACAGGCTTCGGGAATTAATCTCATTAGTGCTGGGCACACACACTTACGAGGGGATGCATTCTGCAAACATGGCCACGCGGTCGGGCACTAATGCAGTGTAAGCAGAGAAACTGGAGGGCTGTGGAGATAATCTGCCTTGACTTATTAATACACGCAAACAAGATTTAGCTCCTCAAAGCAAACAAACGAAGCACTGTGTGTAAGTAGGATGAGGAGAGAGAGATATATTACTAATTTAAGCCTGCATAGAGCATTGGGAGAGGCCACAGGCAACAGTGTGAAAAATGGACATTGAGACTTAGCCAGTAAAATAAATAAATGAATGAATAAATACATAACTATGGTTGTTCCTAAATAATTGCTCAATCAAATCCCAAAGCACATGGGAGAAGGATTGGCTAGTCAAGACATGGGCCATATGTTAGTAACTAGTGACTCAATTACGCACAAACACACTCACTCACTCTCACACTCACTCACACACACACACACACACACACACGCACGCACACACGCACACACTGCCTAAATATATCACTATAAGGGGATCTCTGGACAGACATGAGTCCTTCTTAGACTTTATAGCCGATGGAGTGCTTAGCCCGTGACCCTGGTTGACCTCTGTCACAGGGTAATGACTGCTGTAGGGGCAGATGGGTAATGGGCGCTGCAGGAGACGGCGGCAATCTCTCGGTTTTACCTTGGGAGAATTGCCAGTACCCACTAACGTGCAATGGCAAGCACACAAACTCACGAACACACACGCAGCACACGCATGCAAGTCCAAATGACCCCAGAGTCCAGTCCTTCCAACAAAGAGAAACCACTCTGGTAGCCAAGACCAGAGCACCAACAGGCCAGGGCTCTTCCTGAACCTGCTCAGGAGTCCTCAGACACCCAGGGACCGTCAAGGACCCCCTGGCAAGCACAGAAAACACTTCCTAAAACAAACAGAAAACAGGGCCTTGGCTGCTTAGGATGCCCTCCTCCCTGCCCGGCTGAAAAGCCTCAGGACCCCTCGACCACACACAGCTGTCCCTGCCTCTGCTCATCTCAACACTAGGACCTGTTACTCTCTGAATATTGATATGAGGGAAAAATCAAATTTGAGCGAGAGAAAGCTGTTATGAAGACTACGGCATGTGTAATGGGCCAAACCAGACCAGTAGTGGTGGGGCTGTGGGTCTAGGGACCGGCCCAAGGGCGATGCCAAACAGCGTTGGTTCTCAGTGGGATTTCTGCAGATTCTTTCATCCGCTGGTTGTTAATGCTAGCAGACGGTCATTACCATGTGTTTGATAGCGGGGGTCCCAGCTGTGCCAAGAGGTCTAGCTAACACCCCCCCCCAACCTCTACCCCTCTCTATCTTTCCTCCCTTCATCCCTCCTTCCCTGACTCGTATGAGTCAGTCTCTGGACAGCCCGCAGTAGGAGAGGAGAGAGAGAGGCAGAGCGAGAGAGGCAGAGAGAGAGAGAGAGCTAACACTTGCTCTCCTCTGACCAGTAAGGTCTATTAAAACCTAACAGTGTACCACATCGCCATACTGATTGAGAGAAAGAGAGGGAGGGATGGAGGGATGGAGAAAGTGAGAGAGAAAAGGCACAGAGGGTGGCTTGCTGCTCCTGATTTATTCATGAGAGGGAAGCAGCTATGGACCCCCCCCACACATACACACACACACACACACGTTGGGTTGGGGAGGTGTGTGTGTGTGTGTGTGTGTGTGTGTGTGTGTGTGTGTGTGTGTGTGTGTGTGTGTGTGTGTGTGTGTGTGTGTGTGTGTGTGTGTGTGTGTGTGTGTGTGTGTGTCTGCAGAGGGAAGAGTGTACAAGGCCCTGATCCAAAATCCCTCCACAATCCCTCACTCCCCTCTCAGCCAGAGAAAGAGTGGCAGGTATGCAGGAGGGGAACTGGCTGCTATTAACCATATGCAAATGAGATGCAAAAGACACACACACACACTCACAAAGGAGCCTGGGCATATGTGCTCGAGTGGGGATTAGGACGAGAATTACAGCGCTAATCAAGTTTAATATATGCGCTACCACTCCCCGTTTTTGTACTAATAAAACTCACATGTGTAGCTCACACTGTGTTGGGTGACCTCCCCCGGCCCACAAGCCCCCACTGCCACTGTGCCAGGTCACTCTGCTGCACCACTTATATACAGTACATGATCCATAGACATCTATCTATTGCAATTTATTGTGGTTTTAATAACTGACAAGGGGTCAGTTTTCCTGTTCAGATTATAATGGTGGACATAGGGATTAGATTCCGAATCAGATGTTAAAAACAGAAAGTGTCCTGCCGTGTACAGTAGGACAGATGTGTGTTTACACACACCAGAGGAACAGGAAACAACACATTTGGGAGACGCAGGGCGTGCAAGGCTGTGACACACAGCAGGGGAGGATAGAGGGAGGGAAAGGGAGAGAGGAAAAGAGAAAAGGAGAGAGACAGTGCACACGTCTGTTTGTTTATATAGATGGTATCTATATATAGATGGTATCTACAGTCAGCAGAGTGGGGCGCATTTTTCAACATAAGAGAGAGAGAGCTACTCTCATCTCATCACACACACCCACAGACACCCACACAAATAGACACACTGTGTGTTAGACCCTTCAACAGTACACAGTATGAGCTTTTTAACACATTGCACCAACACACACGTGTGACCAATGACAAAAGACATGGTCAAAATAATAGTCCAATAATGTATTGTTCAATGTGAGGTAAAACTATTTGATAGAGTACCTCGGGAAATATACTGCTGAAAGATACATGAATGTGAAATGACTTGTGAAAATAGAGACATGTACAGTATTTTTTGGAATCCACTTCTTCTCAACATTCCAATAGCGTTCTTGTCAGTGGAGAGGACACAGGCATAACTAGGTGTACTGGGAAAAAGGTTCATACTCTAATCAAAAAGTCACCAAAAAGATAAGCAAAGATAACAAGTGTTTTGTTTTATATATACGAACAGACTCTGTCCTTCTGTCAGGGGTTGGGGCTGTTTTCTTGGCTGAATTTGGAACCCCTTCCTCCCTCCCTCTGCCCGTCCCTCCTTCCCCCCCTCCCTCTGCCCATCCCTCCCTCCTTCCCCCCTCCCTCTGTCCGTCCCTCCCTCCCCCCCCCCCCTCCCTCTGCCCGTCCGTCCCTCCCTCCTTCCCCCCTCCCTCTCCCTCCCGCCCTCCCGCCTTCCCCCCCCCTCCCCTCCCCTCCTTCCCCCCCTCCCTCCCTCCTTCCCCCCTCTCTCCTTCCCCCCTCCCTCCCTCACTCTGCCCGTCCCTCCTTCCCCCCTCCCTCCCTCTGTCCGTACCCATGTTAAGTTACAGGAGTGATGTGTGTAGAGGAATGAGGGAGGCAGAGTGGTAACACACTGTACCATGAGGAGAGAGACACTGTGCTGGTCCCTCCCTGGAATGGAATACACCACACACATCCCCTCCCTGGCCCCTGATGCACACACATTGATATACACACACACTGATACACACACACTGATACACACACACTGATATACACACACACTTATACACACACACACACACACACACACTGATATACACACACTGATACACACACACACACTGATATACACACACTGATATACACACACTGATATACACACACACACACACACACACTGATATACACACTGATATACACACACACTGATACACATACTGATACACACACACTGATATACACACACACTGATACACACACACACACTGATATACACACACACACTGATACACACACACACTGATATAAACACACACACTGATATACACACACATTGATACACACACACACTGATATATACACACACACACATTGATAAACACACACACTGATACACACACACGCTGATATACACACACACACAGATACACACACACACTGATTCACACACACACACACACACACACACACACACACACACACACACACACACACACACACACACACACACACACACACACACACACACACACACACACTGATCACACACACACACACACACACACACACACACACACACACACACACACACACACACACACACACATATTTGGCAAAGATTTGAACGACACACACACATATAAACACACACAGACTAAGGACACAGGAGGCAGCCCAGACTTCTCTGTGGCACATTCCTCCTCCTCCTCCTCCTCCGCTCTCTCTCTCCCCTCAGAGGGGAGAGTGACTATCTCCCCCTCCCCTCTCTCCCTGGCTCTCTCTACATTTGTCCTGTCATATTTCCTTAAGCTCCATCTTATGGTGTTTGTCCTGTGACTCACAGTTTAGGGAAGTGAAATCTTTCTAAGTGACTGTCACACCGCACCAGCCTCAGGCAAGGGACCCACTCGCTGCCCCTTCCTCCACCCCTCCCTCGCTCCGCTCCTCCACTATCTCTCATTTGGTGATTTTTTTCCATTCCCCAACACTGTCCTCTGTCCCTTCCTCTCACAGTTTCTCTCTCTCGCTCTCCATCAACCCCCTCTCTCCCCTCTCTCCATCAACCCCCTCTCTCCCCTCTCTCCATCCACCCCTCTCTCAATCAACCCCCTCTCTCCATCAACCCCCTCTCTCCCCTCTCTCCATCAACCCCCTCTCTGCCCTCTCTCCATCAACCCCCTCTATCCCCTCTCTCCATCAACCCCCTCTCTCCAGGGAGGCTTTGTAGGGAGGAGGAGAATAGCAGGACCCGTAACGGTCCCGTAGCCGTGGTAATGAAACATTCATGCCAGGCTGAGGCTGGAATAATTTCCTCCCTGACTTTAACCTGAAAGGAATGCACTAGTCACAGTAGGCTACATCATCCCTCCATTAGGGCCCTGCCAAGGACCCAGCTCCCCGCTCTCCCCTCGCTCCCCAGGAAGAGAGGGGCAGGACAGAGAGAAAGAGGGAGAGAGGAGGAGAAGAAAGAAAGAAGGAACACACGCAGAGGGTTTGCACAGGGGCCGCTTCTGTTTTCTGCTTCCTGGAAAGGGACGGTCGCTGGTTGTGACCTCACATGGTTTAAATATGCAAAAGGTATACAGGTTTCCATGGAAACACAGACACACACACACACACACACTGTACATGCTTACTACAAATACACAATCACACAAATAAGAAGCTAAAATGCATAAAAGGACAAACACACAGACCCAGACAAAAAGAGATGACTCTGTGCTCTGGACAGCCAGTGTGACCCGTGTCCCGACCCCGGGATGTCACAACCCTGTGATGCATGTGTCACTTCTCTTCTGCTGCCATCGGTCCCCACGCCTCTGCTCTGTCACACACACACACACACACACACACACACACACACACACACACACACACACACACACACACACACACACACACACCACACACACACACACACACACACACACACACACACACACACACACACACACACACACAAGAAGCCCCCGTGTAATGCACACACAGCAGAGATTGCTATAATACTTCCCAGACTCGATTTTAACACACACACACATATTGGTGCACACTAGCAAACACCCAGAATCCCCCACAACTAACCCCAGCGGTTTCTAAGGACACACCTCACAGCATGCTCCATCTCCCCAGAATCTGGACTGAAGCAACCACTAAACTGGGGACACGGACGGGGGTTAGGTTAACCAAACATGAGACAAGCCATTGGTTGAGAGCGAGAGCGAGAGAGAGAAAGAGAGACAGGAGAGCGCGCGAGAGAGAGAGAGCGCGAGAGAGAGAGAGAGACAGGAGAGAGAGAGAGAGAGAGAGCAAGAGAGAGAGAGACACACAGGAGAGAGGGAGAGTGAGAGAGAGCGAGAGATAGAGCAAGAGAGAGAGAGAGAGAGACAGGAGAAAGAGAGAGAGAGAGAGCAAGAGAGAGAGACACACATGAGAGAGGGAGAGTGAGAGAGAGTGAGAGAGAGAGAGAGACAGACACACAGGAGAGAGGGAGCGCGAGCGAGAGAGAGTGTGAGTGAGAGAGCAATGTGGCTTGTTATTAATGTAGCAGGGAGAGATGCTTATTCTGGGCTGGAGGGCCGTTCTGGCCTGCTCTCTTTTTCCTCCTAGGTGTTTTTCTATTAGGTCTGTCCAGCCCAGGATTGGGGCTTTATTGACCGTTTTACGAGAGCTGTGGACGGATGGAGCGCCAATCAACCTTTCATCGACCAATCATGTGTGGTGTGGGGAGGGACATGGGGAAGGTCTAGGAGGAGAGGGGTGCAATGGTGGGCTGGGAGACAGGAGCTTTTGAGGACTGAAGGGGGGTCTGGGGGGATGCTCACTCATCACTTGGAACGGGCCAGTGTGTGTGTGTATGTGTGTGTGTGTGGGACGCAGTGCAGGTCAGGCGTTGGTCACCAGATGGGAGCTGTTTGGGTTGGATCACAGAGAGAGGGACAGCCTCTTCAGACTCTGACACACACACACACACACAGCTCAGTATGTTGATAATGAAGCAGACACTGACACATCTGCAACTGTTGGCATGTGGCCTTGACTGGAACACACACAGAACACACTGTAGTCTACGACACAGAACACACTGTAATCTACCACCCAGAACACACTGTAGTCTACCACACAGAACACACTGTAGACTACCACCCAGAACACACGGTAGTCTACCACACAGAACACACTGTAGTCTACCACCCAGAACACACTGTAGTCTACGACACAGAACACACTGTAGACTACCACCCAGAACACACGGTAGTCTACCACCCAGAACACACTGTAGTCTACCACACAGAACACACTGTAGTCTACCACCCAGAACACACTGTAATCTACCACACAGAACACACTGTAGTCTACGACACAGAACACACTGTAGACTACCACCCAGAACACACTGTAATCTACCACCCAGAACACACTGTAATCTACGACACAGAACACACTGTAGACTACCACCCAGAACACACTGTAATCTACCACCCAGAACACACTGTAGTCTACCACACAGAACACACTGTAATCTACCACCCAGAACACACTGTAATCTACCACCCAGAACACACTGTAATCTACCACCCAGAACACACTGTAGTCTACCACCCAGAACACACTGTAGTCTACCACCCAGATCACACTGTAATCTACCACCCAGAACACATTGTAATCTACCACCCAGAACACACTGTAGTCTACCACCCAAAACACACGGTAGTCTACCACCCAGAACACACTGTAATCTACCACCAAGACAACACGGTAGTCAACCACCCGGGACACACTGTAGTCTACCACCCAGAACACACAGTAGAATACCACCCAGAACACACTGTAGAATACCACCCAGAACACACTGTAATCTACCACCCAGAACACACTGTAATCTACCACCCAGAACACACTGTAGTCTACCACCCAGAACACACGGTAGTCTACCACCCAGAACACACTGTAGTCTACCACCCAGAACACACTGTAGTCTACCACCCAGAACACACTGTAGTCTACCACCCAGAACACACTGTAGGCTACCACCCAGAACACACGGTAGAATACCACCCAGAACACACGGTAGTCTACCACTCAGAACACACTGTTGTCTACCACCCAGAACACACTGTAGTCTACCACTCAGAACACACTGTAGTCTACCACCCAGAACACACAGTAGTCTACCACCCAGAACACACTGTAGTCTACCACCCAGAACACACTGTAGTCTACCACCCAGAACACACTGTAATCTACCACCCAGAACACACTGTAATCTACCACCCAGAACACACTGTAGTCTACCACCCAGAACACACAGTAGTCTACCACCCAGAACACACTGTAGTCTACCACCCAGAACACACTGTAGTCTACCACCCAGAACACACTGTAGTCTACCACCCAGAACACACTGTAATCTACCACCCAGAACACACTGTAATCTACCACCCAGAACACACTGTAGTCTACGACACAGAACACACTGTAGACTACCACCCAGAACACACTGTAATCTACCACCCAGAACACACTGTAGAATACCACCCAGAACACACTGTAATCTACGACACAGAACACACTGTAGACTACCACCCAGAACACACTATAATCTACCACCCAGAACACACTGTAGTCTACCACACAGAACACACTGTAATCTACCACCCAGAACACACTGTAATCTACCACCCAGAACACACTGTAATCTACCACCCAGAACACACTGTAGTCTACCACCCAGAACACACTGTAGTCTACCACCCAGATCACACTGTAGTCTACCACCCAGAACACATTGTAATCTACCACCCAGAACACACTGTAGTCTACCACCCAGAACACACGGTAGTCTACCACCCAGAACACACTGTAATCTACCACCCAGAACACACGGTAGTCAACCACCCAGAACACACTGTAGTCTACCACCCAGAACACATTGTAGAATACCACCCAGAACACACTGTATAATACCACCCAGAACACACTGTAATCTACCACCCAGAACACACTGTAATCTACCACCCAGAACACACTGTAGTCTACCACCCAGAACACACGGTAGTCTACCACCCAGAACACACTGTAGTCTACCACCCAGAACACACTGTAGTCTACCACCCAGAACACACTGTAGTCTACCACCCAGAACACACTGTAGGCTACCACCCAGAACACACGGTAGAATACCACCCAGAACACACGGTAGTCTACCACTCAGAACACACTGTAGTCTACCACCCAGAACACACTGTAGTCTACCACTCAGAACACACTGTAGTCTACCACCCAGAACACACGGTAGTCTACCACCCAGAACACACTGTAGTCTACCACCCAGAACACACTGTAGTCTACCACCCAGAACACACTGTAATCTACCACCCAGAACACACTGTAGTCTACCACCCAGAACACACAGTAGTCTACCACCCAGAACACACTGTAGTCTACCACCCAGAACACACTGTAGTCTACCACCCAGAACACACTGTAGTCTACCACCCAGAACACACGGTAGTCTACCACCCAGAACACACTGTAGTCTACCACCCAGAACACACGGTAGTCTACCACCCAGAACACACTGTAGTCTACCACCCAGAATACACTGTAGTCTACCACCCAGAACACACTGTAGTCTACCACCCAGAACACACGGTAGTCTACCACCCAGAACACACGGTAGTCTACCACCCAGAACACACTGTAGAATACCACCCAGAACACACTGTAGTCTACCACCCAGAACACACTGTAATCTACCACCCAGAACACACTGTAGAATACCACCCAGAACACACTGTAGAATACCACCCAGAACACACTGTAGTCTACCACCCAGAACACACTGTAGTCTACCACCCAGAACACACTGCAGTCTACCACCCAGAACACACTGTAGTCTACCACCCAGAACACACTGTAATCTACCACCCAGAACACACTGTAATCTACCACCCAGAACACACTGTAGTCTACCACACAGAACACACTGTAGACTACCACCCAGAACACACTGTAGTCTACCACCCAGAACACACTGTAATCTACCACCCAGAACCCACGGTAGTCTACCACCCAGAACACACTGTAGTCTACCACCCAGAACACACTGTAGAATACCACCCAGAACACACTGTAATCTACCACCCAAAACACACGGTAGTCTACCACCCAGAACACACGGTAGTCTACCACCCAGAACACACTGTAGAATACCACCCAGAACACACTGTAATCTACCACCCAGAACACACTGTAGAATACCACCCAGAACACACTGTAATCTACCACCCAGAACACACTGTAGTCTACCACCCAGAACACACTGTAGAATACCACCCAGAACACACTGTAATCTACCACCCAGAACACACTGTAATCTACCACCCAGAACACACTGTAGTCTACCACCCAGAACACACTGTAGTCTACCACCCAGAACACACTGTAGTCTACGACACAGAACACACTGTAGACTACCACCCAGAACACACGGTAGTCTACGACACAGAACACACTGTAGTCTACCACCCAGAACACACTGTAGTCTACGACACAGAACACACTGTAGTCTACCACCCAGAACACACTGTAGTCTACCACCCAGAACACACTGTAGTCTACCACCCAGAACACACTGTAATCTACCACCCAGAACACACTGTAGTCTACCACCCAGAACACACAGTAGTCTACCACCCAGAACACACTGTAGTCTACCACCCAGAACACACTGTAGTCTACCACCCAGAACACACTGTAGTCTACCACCCAGAACACACGGTAGTCTACCACCCAGAACACACTGTAGTCTACCACCCAGAACACACGGTAGTCTACCACCCAGAACACACTGTAGTCTACCACCCAGAATACACTGTAGTCTACCACCCAGAACACACTGTAGTCTACCACCCAGAACACACGGTAGTCTACCACCCAGAACACACGGTAGTCTACCACCCAGAACACACTGTAGAATACCACCCAGAACACACTGTAGTCTACCACCCAGAACACACTGTAATCTACCACCCAGAACACACTGTAGAATACCACCCAGAACACACTGTAGAATACCACCCAGAACACACTGTAGTCTACCACCCAGAACACACTGTAGTCTACCACCCAGAACACACTGCAGTCTACCACCCAGAACACACTGTAGTCTACCACCCAGAACACACTGTAATCTACCACCCAGAACACACTGTAATCTACCACCCAGAACACACTGTAGTCTACCACACAGAACACACTGTAGACTACCACCCAGAACACACTGTAGTCTACCACCCAGAACACACTGTAATCTACCACCCAGAACCCACGGTAGTCTACCACCCAGAACACACTGTAGTCTACCACCCAGAACACACTGTAGAATACCACCCAGAACACACTGTAATCTACCACCCAAAACACACGGTAGTCTACCACCCAGAACACACGGTAGTCTACCACCCAGAACACACTGTAGAATACCACCCAGAACACACTGTAATCTACCACCCAGAACACACTGTAGAATACCACCCAGAACACACTGTAATCTACCACCCAGAACACACTGTAGTCTACCACCCAGAACACACTGTAGAATACCACCCAGAACACACTGTAATCTACCACCCAGAACACACTGTAATCTACCACCCAGAACACACTGTAGTCTACCACCCAGAACACACTGTAGTCTACCACCCAGAACACACTGTAGTCTACGACACAGAACACACTGTAGACTACCACCCAGAACACACGGTAGTCTACGACACAGAACACACTGTAGTCTACCACCCAGAACACACTGTAGTCTACGACACAGAACACACTGTAGTCTACCACCCAGAACACACTGTAGTCTACCACCCAGAACACACTGTAGTCTACCACCCAGAACACACTGTAATCTACCGCCCAGAACACATGATGGGCCACCGAATCATGACAAAACACAGGTCTAATCTAGCGATAACTACAGCTCTAGCCTCCATACCACTACACTACATCAACTCTGAACTTTCCCTCAACACTGCCTTTAAATCAACTGGAAATGAATGACATAGCATCCGTCTATTACGACTGACTGAAGCGAATTACAGTTGAAAGCATTGCAACAAGTCCTTGTTAGACGTATGAGACAGAGTGAAAGCCATCCAGTGTTGGAGCGGTAGGTAGGTAGGTGTGCCATGGTAGCAGAGCTAACAGCACGGGTCCATGTCACTGTGTGTGGGCCTACACTGAGCAGGCCAAGCTCTGCTCGGGATATTACCCTACTGTATGTGCAGCCATTAAATCCGTCCCCCCCTTCCTCTCCCCTCCGCCGCCCCGTCCTGTCTAGGAACCTTGGGAGCTGGGGCTGTGGAACACTTTTTTGGCTGGCTAGCACACGGTCATAGACAGACACAGACACACACACACTTTGTCTGGCTAATAAAGCAGGGCCACACTCAGGACGAGAGAGGAGAGAGGCCAACTGCTGCTATGTTGAGACTTCTCAGCTGGAGGAATGAAGCAGGCAAATGCCAGGGCAGCCCTGAGATGCATTCCTAGGGGTCCTGAATTATATTGGCCACTCAGGAGTGGAGGAGATCTCAGGAGTGGAGATCTCAGGAGTGGAGTTGCTTCCTGTTAAAATAGTGTTTGTGTCAGGTTTGTGGGAGGCTTGGTGTGTTTGTGTCAGGTTTTTGGGAGGTTTGGTGTGTTGTGTCAGGTTTATGGAAAGTTTGGTGTGTTTGTGTCAGGTTTGTGGGAGGCTTGGTGTGTTTGTGTCAGGTTTGTGGAAGGTTTAGTGTGTTGTGTCAGGTTTATGGAAGGTTAGGTGTGTTGTGTCAAGTTTGTGGTAGGTTTGGTGTGTGTGTGACTTACATTATGGCGATGTGCAGGGCGGGTGAGCTTGGGTCGCAGCTGAGGCTTGTCTGTGTGTTGTCAGGGTGTGTGT
>NW_026601465.1:17500-20000 GCF_029448725.1 Salvelinus fontinalis
TGCCTCGCCTCTCCCCCGACCTCGCCTCTCTTCTGTCCTCTCTTCTGTCTTCGCTCTCCTCTCTTCTGTCCTCTCTTCTGTCTTCGCTCTCCTCTCTTCTGTCCTCTCTTCTGTCCTCTCTCTCCTCTCGTCTGTCCTCTCTTCTGTCTTCGCTCTCCTCTCTTCTGTCCTCTCTTCTGTCTTCGCTCTCCTCTCTTCTGTCCTCTCTTCTGTCTTCGCTCTCCTCTCTTCTGTCCTCTCTTCTGTCCTCTCTCTCCTCTCGTCTGTCCTCTCTTCTGTCTTCGCTCTCCTCTCTTCTGTCCTCTCTTCTGTCTTCGCTCTCCTTTCTTCTGTCCTCTCTCCTCTCTCCTGTCCTCGCCTCTCCCCCGACCTCGCCTCTCTTCTGTCCTCTCTTCTGTCTTCGCTCTCCTCTCTTCTGTCCTCTCTTCTGTCTTCGCTCTCCTCTCTTATGTCCTCTCTTCTGTCCTCTCTCTCCTCTCTTCTGTCCTCTCTTCTGTCTTCGCTCTCCTCTCTTCTGTCCTCTCTTCTGTCTTCGCTCTCCTTTCTTCTGTCCTCTCTCCTCTCTCCTGTCCTCGCCTCTCCCCCGACCTCGCCTCTCTTCTGTCCTCTCTCCTCTCTCCTGTCCTCGCCTCTCCCCCGACCTCGCCTCTCTTCTGTCCTCTCTCCTCTCTCCTGTCCTCGCCTCTCTTCTGTCCTCTCTCCTCTCTCCTGTCCTCGCCTCTCCCCCGACCTCGCCTCTCTTCTGTCCTCTCTCCTCTCTCCTGTCCTCGCCTCTCCCCCGACCTCGCCTCTCTTCTGTCCTCTCTCCTCTCTCCTGTCCTCGCCTCTCTTCTGTCCTCTCTCCTCTCTCCTGTCCTCGCCTCTCCCCCGACCTCGCCTCTCTTCTGTCCTCTCTCCTCTCTCCTGTCCTCGCCTCGCCTCTCCCCCGACCTCGCCTCTCTTCTGTCCTCTCTCCTCTCTCCTGTCCTCGCCTCGCCTCTCCCCCGACCTCGCCTCTCTTCTGTCCTCTCTCCTGTCCTCTCTTCTCTCTCTGTCCTCTACTTCCTCCCCTCTCCTCCCCAATGTAAACCTCCCATTCTTATCACTGCAGTACAGTTAATCCTTCCCATCCCTCCCTCCCTCCCTCCATCCCTCCTGGTCCCCAGGGGTGAGAGGGGAACGGGAGGGGGGCACATTTGCCACTTGTCTGTGACACATAATACGCCGGGGCCTTCAGGCAATCAACTTTGACTTGACATGTATTTGCTCATCTCAGAAACCCTCCCCTCCCCTCCTCCCCCTCAGTGCCCTCACTGATGGGAAACTGAAGGGGGTTGGGGGGAGGGAGGGATGGAGAGGAGGAGTGGAGCCTAAATTAACACTTGACATTCAATACGGGCAGGCCTTTAATTGGCCGGGGCCTTCCTGAGAAAGCAATTTTCTATTCCCCAAACTGGCCCTGCTGTACCGCTGCCGCGCTGGAGCGGGAGTGTCGTCTGCTGTGGGCATGCCTGTGTGTCTGTGTGGGAGGAGTGTGTGTGTGTGTGTGTGTGTGTGTGTGTGTGTGTGTGTGTGTGTGTGTGTGTGTGTGTGTGTGTGTGTGTGTGTGTGTGTGTGTGTGTGTGTGTGTGTGTGTGTGTGTGTGTGTGTGTGTGTGTGTGTGTGTGTGTGTGTGTGTGTGTATACACCCGGCCCTCTGGTCCCTTCCCTTGCTCTAATGAGGGCGTATGAATTAGCGCTACGTGACATGATTTGAAGCAGTGGTGGCCCCCACCCTCCTCCTCCCATCTCCTCCCCCTCTCCTCTCCTCCTCCTCATCCCCCGTTCTTTTTCTTCCACCAGTGACAGGCGTCTGGTGGCTGCAATAAAATGCCAGGAGCTACCTCGGGGCTCTTTCCTTGATGCGTGCTCACACTACTTTACACGACACGCACGCACAAACGCACACACGGACACACGCACGCACACACACACACACACACACTTCCCGGCGGCTGGAGTTACGGCTGATGCTATTACTCCCTTGCAAGCTGAGAGGTGTTAGCCTTCTCTTAACAGATCTGACAGCATTTAACAACATGACCGACCATTTCTAATCACCTCTGTGATTTCAAACCTATTATCAATTGATCTCAGCATCTGATAGGGTTATATCCCCTCCTCTCTCTGAATCAGACAGGAAGTGGTGTCATTTTAAGCGTGCTGTAATTACCCGTGCCACCGACGACTCAAAATCTCTCAAATCGCTACCACATTATCGGATTATTTTCTGATCGTGTCATATTTGGGGGCGATGCGGTGGGGCAGAGGATCGATGAGGCGCAAAGACTCGCCGGATGTAACCTACGACCCGGGGTGACACGAGTTTAAAGCTGTAAATTTACGAGGTTAGCGGATAGATGGGAAAATGGCCATAAATCTTATTGATAAATCTATTGGTGTCAAAGCTCCTCCCCTGTACAAAGCAGGATCAACAAGCTGCAGTGTGAAGGCATCTTCATGATAAACAAAAAGCTTTATA
>NW_026601465.1:25000-49808 GCF_029448725.1 Salvelinus fontinalis
TAACCCCTCGAACTCAGGGAAGACTTAGTTAGGCTTAGTTATTTTCATCAGATCATTGTAAATACAAATTATTATACAAATGATTCATCTCTACGGTTATAAACTGGTAATACAATAAAAATATCTGAGTTTGATTCATGCATTTTCATCAAACAAGAGATCGACGTTTTAAAATATGAAGAATGTCTCCCGATAGTAGGAAAATAATTCACTAGAAATTGACGATGTGACAAAACAGAATATCTTAGAGAGTCTGCAACACAATGAGAACATTGAAGGATCTCCAGAGCATTTTAATATTCCAAGTCTGCCTCGCAAAAATAGGGAGATTGAGGGAATTTAAATCATGAATATTAAAATATACAGTTGAAACAGAAACTACTACAAACTACACTGACAAATGTTTATTAAATGGCATAACCGCAGCAAATTAAATAACCAAATTAATTCATATTCTGATTAAAAGGAAAAAGGGGGCTCTAAATTAAATGTCCACAGTGTGAATTATTTTTAACGTGCGAGTTGAAAAAAGTTCAAAGCAAAAATTGGTTTGGACGTCATATCTTCATGCCTGACGCTTAGATAAATACGTGGTGGCCGTAGAATGAATGGCACCTTGTGCGTCTTCCCTCTCCTAAACTCCCCTAAACTCTACATGCCATCTAAACCACAAACTTGGGCGCGCAGACACACACACGGTAAACGTACAAGTGGTCCACATCCATCTTACACACACACACACACACACACACACACACACACACACACACACACACACACACACACACACACACACACACACACACACACACACACACACACACACACACATATCTTTGGTCTTCTCTCCTCCTCTCACCTCAGAGTCTACCACGTCTCTGCTCTCGTCCAGAAATAACAGGACCATACTGGAGGAAAAACCGAGGCGCAGTAACTGACGTAGTTAAACACACCCCTACACCTTCTGCACTTCTCCACTATACACACTCTCACTGACACTCCCAACAAGCCAATCTAACAACACCAATGGAGAGAGAGAGAGAGAGAAAGAAAGCGAGAGAGAGAGAGAGACCGCTATCTTAGAGCAGTCTACTAGCCCCCCCCCCCCCCCCCCATCATCCCAGACCCTAATTATCCAGATCCCACAGTGTAATTAACAGTGGTTGAAGAGGGGTGACAGCCAGAAAGAGAAGGCCAGCAGGGACCCCCAGGCTTGGGGCCCGGCGGGAGGGCAGAGTGAGGAGAAACGGGGTTACGGAAGGACCAGGGCTCGGGAACAGAGGAGAAACGAGGTTACGGAAGGACCAGGGCTCGGGAACAGAGTAGAAACGGGGTTACGGAAGGACCAGGGCTCGGGAACAGAGGAAAAACGGGGTTACGGAAGGACCAGGGCTCGGGAACAGAGGAGAAACGGGGTTACGGAAGGACCAGGGCTCGGGAACAGAGGAGAAACGGAGTTACGGAAGGACCAGGGCTCGGGAACAGAGGAGAAACGGGGTTACGGAAGGACCAGGGCTCGGGAACAGAGGAAAAACGGGGTTACGGAAGGACCAGGGCTCGGGAACAGAGGAGAAACGGGGTTACGGAAGGACCAGGGCTCGGGAACAGAGGAGAAACGGAGTTACGGAAGGACCAGGGCTCGGGAACAGAGGAGAAACGGGGTTACGGAAGGACCAGGGCTCAGGAACAGAGGAGAAACGGAGTTACGGAAGAACCAGGGCTCGGGAACAGAGGAGAAACGGGGTTACGGAAGGACCAGGGCTCGGGAACAGAGGAGAAACGAGGAAGAGGTCAGACAGAAAGTAGCCTCCAGGCTTCATTAGCTGTAGGTAAGATCCCTCTCTCCGGTCCCCAGCCCAGAGAGGACGGTGCCAATGAAAACACTACAGAGCTACAGTCCATCCAAACCTGATAAGGACCGACCACACAGTAACACCCAGCCACTCAGCACCACTTCCACCGCTCAGCTAGGATACACTCACTCACTCATTGTGACTGGGTAGGCATTGCCTTGGACTGGGCCATTTCCTCTGTCCCTTTGAAAACAGTGACCCTGTAACTGGGACTTCCTGTGTTACACCCAAAGCGGTCCCCCTCCTTTGGGCCAATGACGCAGTGTCCCCTTCCTCTATGGCCACTTCCCCGGTGATAGGACTACCTTACTCATCTAGTGTACTAAGGGGGAGGGAGGGAGGGAGGGTGGACCCCAGGGCTTAGGGGCTGGTATTAGTGCTGAGAGAGAGAGAAAAAGAGAGAGAGCGAGTGAGACACACACAGAGAGAGAGATAGAGAGGGACAAAGAGAGAAAGAGAGAGAGAGGGGTAGAGAGCGAGAGAGGGGTAGAGAGCGAGCGGTAGCAAGAGAGAGTGAGAGAGAGAGCGGTAGCAAGAGAGAGCGCGAGAGAGAGCGCGAGAGAGAGACAGACATAGAAAGAGAGAGGTGGCATGGCGTTTCCTCCACATATCCTCTTTCACCTCTCGTCTCCTCCAGCCAAGACCCGCACACACATCAGCTCGCACCCGCACACACATGGAGCCAGAAACAGAGCCAGCCCTGTACAGAGAGAGAAAAACAGCACTCTTTCCCTGACATACTCACTGGTACTACAGGTACTTGAACATATGCAAAAGATAAGAAGGGAAAACACCTCATACACATGATGGTATCTGTGGTCGTGCAGCCCATCAGAGATGCAGAGTATGGTGTAGTCACACAACCCTCAGGAATAAAAGACACTGAAAATATTCTAGTATCAGACACGCAGGCAGAAACACACACATGCAACAGGCCTCGGCAGAGGAGGGAAAACAGCCCGTTAAACACAGCCAGCACACAGGCAATATATCCTCTGAGGGGAAAACAAAGCACGACACTCTCTCCTAGAAAATTAGCCCACTTTCTCTCTCGCTCTCATAAAAAAAAAATAACACAAACACACACAAACATATTCTTGCATGCAACAGCACAGCGATGAACTGAACGGGGGAAAAACACCCCTCCCTCAGAAATACTTATTCACACACAAACACACACACTAACATACTATTGCATGAAATAGCACAGCGATGAACCGAAGAGGGGGAAAAAAAGCACCTCTCCCTCAGAAATACTCAAACACACACACACACACGCACACGCACACACACACACACCGAGCGTGAAGCAGCCGTAAGTGTAGCAGTATGTTAATAGGTGAATTAAGGCCCCTCTGATCTACACTGAAGAGGATGACATTAAGTCCATTATTGACTTAGACAAAACTAACTAGGAGATGTGCTGCTATTCATCTAATATGATGTCTGCCATGCCTATAGGGAGAGATATTACTGTAGCAGGGTTTACATTCAGATACATACAGCCTATAGCAGGGTTTACATTCAGATACATACAGCCTATAGCAGGGTTTACATTCAGATGCATACAGCCTATAGCAGGGTTTACATTCAGATACATACAGCCTATAGCAGGGTTTACATTCAGATGCATACAGCCTATAGCAGGGTTTACATTCAGATACATACAGCCTATAGCAGGGTTTACATTCAGATGCATACAGCCTATAGCAGGGTTACATTCAGATGCATACAGCCTATAGCAGGGTTTACATTCAGATGCATACAGCCTATAGCAGGGTTTACATTCAGATGCATACAGCCTATAGCAGGGTTTACATTCAGATGCATACAGCCTATAGCAGGGTTTACATTCAGATGCATACAGCCTATAGCAGGGTTTACATTCAGATGCATACAGCCTATAGCAGGGCAGGTGTAATAGCCTACACTCCATGAATGCAGATTTCAGTTGATGGGGTAAAACTACATGAAATAACAAAACGGTTGCACATGTACAGATGTTATATAAATATTTATCTTACATTAGAAAATATAGAATCACTTGAAAATGATAGATATACAGATTATACAGGCAGATATGTGTATAACTAAAATGACAGCAATAAGGAGAGACTGTGTGGTACAGAAATGGAGAGGTATTGGTTGAAGAGAATACAGCAGATATAATCGATAGTTAGGTAATGACCTCGCTGTAAAGCAGTCCATCTAAGCAGTCAATGTATTGACATGAACCAGACAGACAGCTCCATGCCTGCCCTGCTATATCTCCTGACTGCAGTGTCAACCACCGTACTCTATACACAGTCCTCTCTGTACACATCTTCTGAACATATACCCTTCTTACAACTCATGTTTGAAATATATGTGACATTATTGCATTGTCTGATTTGCTTTTGCATCGTGTATATTTTCTTAATTCAAATATGTGTAGTTCATTCTGCTTGAGTGCAGGACATGCAGAGTAAATCCATTACAATGTTTAAATGTCACCAACATGAAAAATCCATTTATATAGGCTTATAGTAATCGTAGTTCAGAGAAAATGATAACGCATGAATTTAAAGATGTTTAAAATCTTAGAACTGCGAATTATTCACAAAGTGGTTAGGGGAAATAAATACAATAGAACTATTACAGAGTTCTGCTAGAATCCTCTGCTATAGGCCATGAGTTCTGCTAGAATCCTCTGCTATAGGCCATGAGTTCTGCTAGAATCCTCTGCTATAGGCCATGAGTTCTGCTAGAATCCTCTGCTATAGGCCATGAGTTCTGCTAGAATCCTCTGCTATAGGCCGTGAGTTCTGCTAGAATCCTCTGCTATAGGCCATGAGTTCTGCTAGAATCCTCTGCTATAGGCCACGAGTTCTGCTAGAATCCTCTGCTATAGGCCATGAGTTCTGCTAGAATCCTCTGCTATAGGCCATGAGTTGTGCTAGAATCCTCTGCTATAGGCCGTGAGTTCTGCTAGAATCCTCTGCTATAGGCCATGAGTTCTGCTAGAATCCTCTGCTATAGGCCATGAGTTCTGCTAGAATCCTCTGCTATAGGCCATGAGTTCTGCTAGAATCCTCTGCTATAGGCCATGCACCTGGCATTTCAAACATGAAATAACACTCAACAATAATAACAGTAATAAAGTATAATGGCATATTTAGAAAATTGCTGAACTATTTTAATAGCAAAAAAATAATACAATAGAGTATTATTATTATACCATTGTGTTCATGCTTGGCCCATTATTAACATATATTAGGTATAATAATAACCTATATAATTACTATAGTTTATATTTTCCACTAACATTTCTGATGTGTTAATCCACCTATTGCTTGTATTGGGATCAAATACCGCTGCATGCCTGCATCTCAGATGCTGTAACAATACTGAGGAGATAGGAGAAACATGTCAAGCTATAGAAGCGACTGTACCTCGTCCGTAAGGTCTCGGCCCATAGTCGACCTGTCGCACTTCAGAGGAAGCCGCGTTACAGCACCCGCCTTGCAGAAGAGAAGGGAAGAATTTAGAAGGGCGAGCTAGTTAAGAGCAGAGATTTAGATTGAAAACATACCCTGATGCTGTATGGGTACCGGCCCTATTTCTTCAACATTTTCTCGGGATCTTCCTTCGCCTGACTGGCATTAGACCCTCACAGAAGAGGTGCACCGCGGCAACATTTTACGAGCCCTAAGTAATCCTTGAGTTGTTCCACAACCCTCCGCCTTTGAAGCGCAAGGGGAAATAAAATGACATGGCTTAATGTTGGTTTATTGAGGGGGAATTAGCCTACTAGTGATGGACCAATTAGAGGCGCAGCGATATCACTTAACTGTGGACTGTTTAACTTGCAAAGGTCGATATTAATATCCATGCATGTACCCAAAACAAAGTACTCAATTACGACGTCAAAATATTATTACACCGTAATGCTTTGGAAGGCTTAAAAAGATAGTTTAACATAATTTATGGGGAGTTTACATAACGAAATATGATAATAATTTCCCTGCCGATTATACATAAAATGATCCGCACATTCCTAAATATAAAGAAAGCAGATGCAATTATTTGACAATTTGTTGAGTCTATTTTATTGATTTAACTCGTATATCTGCTTTTGCAGATAATTTAATATAATGTTATGTTTATAAATCCTCTTATCACCAACAGACAAAAATAAAAACCAAAAGCCAGGCGATAGGCAATAGAGAGGAGATAGGCCTATATTCCATTTTATATAGGGTATAGGCGTAATCTTCGTTGTAATTCTTAATAATTTACTTCAATTACAAGCATTATAACGGTTGGATTTGCATGGAATGTATTCGACCATGAAAAGATGGCAGTCAAGGAAAAAAACTGAGAATCTAAAAATGAAATTATTCTTACTAGAAGTCTGGAGAAACGATGCGAAACATGCCAGGCCTTTCCCAATCAATTTGTTGCCATTCATGGTTTCTGCATTTTCGATTTCGTTTCTTATACTTATGTTTAAAAGGTAGCCTGATGGAAAAAGACATATGATATCTAAACAAAATTAAAACCATGTCTCTCTCTGTTTGCTTTGACTCTCTATTTGTACTCATGCAAAAGGCAATGTATGCATTTAATTGACATGCACTTCCTATTTTGATTTGATTGCATCGAATTAGCACATTACTAGTCGTAAAAATACACTTCTAATATGAGAAGCAGGTGTTGACATAGTGTGACGTTGAGGTTGCAAATTTTATAAATTAAATATATCAAAAAACAACAAATATCCAACCAGGTTAAATTGTTGTTTTTACAATTCATTCTATGGTAATTTAGATAATTGTTTTGGTTTCTTTTTAGATGACATTCCTTGGCAATATAATTGCACACCTGCTGTAAATTGTGTTTGAACATATGCATGCTATTCTATAACTGAAAATAAGAATTGAAAAAAGAAAATGTAATCATACACGAACACGTAATTATTGTATGTTCCCTAATGACTTGTACAGGTAGGCTACTTTGCAGTGAATGTATAAATTCAGAGGATATCAAATGGTTTGAGAGTGGATTCTTCGCTGCAAAATCACAACCAACACCCGTAAACAACATGCCCTCACTCACATCAACACATACTGCTCCTGCTTTGCGTCTCAATCGATTGCATTGAAATAATTTGCCCTAACACCGATAAAACGCACCCATGACTCATGTCACTTAGCTGATCTTTAAAGGGAGGAGGATTTGAAACACGAGCCCCCATAACACTCATTTCTCCCAATACCCTAAGGCGCGCGCGGCTCGGCAAACACAAAGTCGTTATCGGTTAGATTCCAATAAGGCAGTCTGTCAAGGTGAGGCTTCTTTGGAGAATTTTTGTCATGCCTACTAAACATGGAAAGATGCCTTCTAAGTGGTGCGAGGGAGGATAAATAACAACGAGTCCCACAGCTGATTATATTGAAACAACGGCGCGCATTTGTAAAAAGGGGGATTGCGAAACGTGAGTCCCAGCAGATGCTGGATGCTCCTCGGTGTATGAGCGCGGGGCCCATCCACCTGCACGCAGATGCCGCGCGAGGACAAATGAGAGCGAACCAGGAGCATCTTCGTGCGATATGGTTCCGTTATTCCAATCGACATGTCAATAGCTTTGCTGTAGTTTATATTAATAATACACACAGCTCAAAACATATGCTGAAAGTGAGAGGATGCATCATGCGTGTCCAATATGGTGTGCAGATGTGCATGAAAAAAAAAGTGCAGCCACTGACAATTCTCCACACATGCATCATACATTTAGAGAAAGGTAAAATAAAGGGAATCACGTGTGAATAATTTCACTGAATAAGAGCAAACAATTTCACACATTTAGGTGAGAGAACACAGTCATGGAAATATTGGCAACAGGGTTTAAATCCCCCAAAACAACGCGCATTTATTTTAAATTGCTTTAAGTAATTGCTCAATTAACAAACTATATTCATATGCACAACATCCGTGATAAAAGTAGTAGAAAAGACTGATTCATAAAATAACCACTAATACGTTTATTTTCAAACTCGACACAGCAGAGACTGGCGATTGCACAAGGTCTGCCTGCCGCGGCCTTCGCATACGTAACAGCGTGTGCATGGTACGGAGACACACACAGGTTCCACTATGATTAATTACTAACTAACTACCCTCCTTTACAACTCCCCCTCTCTCTTTCTACTCCTTTACCTCAACGCACTGTACATCACCAAGGAAACCACCTAACGCCCCCACAGCCACACTCCCTTTAAAAACTTGAACGCCGAGATATTTTATACTTCACAAAAAAGCCAAAGTCATAAAACACACGACTGTGAACAGGAACGATAACGGACGCTAGTTGTCGGAGGAAATGTGAACTTCCCTCAGTTATAGGTATCCGTTATCGCTCTTCCAGGCTCTGGCTATACACTCACGGCTGCCTGTCTCTAGCCGGTGTTCGAGGCTTCCTGAGCGGACCACATGTAGTCAATTAGCCCGACCCAGAGGGCGACTCTTCCACAGTCTTTATCAGCGCGGGTTACACAAACACTACAATTTCTGCTTTTGAACTATATTGCACAGACAAATTAGGAGGAGTGGGGTGAGCGCAACCGTAACCAAACGAGGCAAGGGACAATCCGGTGAAATAACGCATGGCTTCTTATATTTCGTCCCTTTTTGTAAACATTAAAATGTATGCTGTCTTTTATAGGAACTAATATGCAATTCAATTACAACATTTAATCATTATTTCAGGAAAAGAGTGCAGTGCACAATGTCAGGTGCATATACACTCACAAGCACACACACTCTCTCACACACCAGACCCAAACTGCAGAGCATTACTATTTGACAAAATAGCCTAAAAAAATGGCAAGGCAAATAAAACAAAAAAATTAAGACTGAAAAATGCAAAAATGAGTGAATAATCATGTCGACCCATATAATATTAACTCTTTCAAAAACAAAACAGTATCCCACACACACTCACATATTCCCCCCTCTCTCTCTCTTTCTCCCACACACACACACACACCCACCCACACATCACCAGCAGCACCTACCACAACACCTAAACACACACCAAGTGTCAAAAAAAGTCCGGTAGGTATTTATACCTCAAATAAACACACAGACGGGACACATGACAACTAAGAAATAGACGGATCACCACTAAAAGAGAGAAAAACAGATGGTTGAATGAAGGGGAGGGGACTCACCTGCTGGGACATTCTGAAGAGGAGGTTGCTCTGGTCAGTGCTCTGTTGCTGCCATGTCCCCATGAAGCCAGGCTCAGCACTGGGAGGTCTGGTGCTGAACTGCATGGAGGACCTCCCCTCTGCTCCCTTAGCGCTGCGGCTAACTATGCTAACACCTATGGCACCACTGGAGCCACCGCTACTGCTACTGCTGGAGACGGCTGTGGGGCTAGCGCTGTTGTTGTGGTGCTGGTTGGAGGTGATGCTGCTGGTAGAGGTGGTAGTCGGGGGGTTGGCGGTGCCGCTCAGGGTGGACTCTGGTGCCCTCTCACTTTCCGGGTCTCTGGGCGCCTGGCTGCTTCTCTCCTCGCTGCTGCCTCTCACATCCAACCCTGCCTCCTCGGACTAGAGAAAGAGGGAGGGGGAGAGAGGAGGGAGGAGAGGAGGGGATAAAAAAAGTCAGTGAAGGTGGGTTTGGGATTTTGGGGGTTGGGCTGTCGTTTTTCCCCCCTCTTCTTTTTGAACAGAGGGAGCTTCTAGAGGAGAGGGAGTGTGAGAGGGTTTCTCTTGGCGGCCGGTCGCTGAGGAGTGTGTGCAGAGTTAATTCTGGAGGAGAGCGCGGTGCATTTCCTCAGGGTCTTCTAGTGGGAGAGGAAGAGAGGGCAGGATGAGCAGAATGCTGAAGGTAAGGAGGGAGGAGGAGAGGTGGAGACGAGGGGGGGGTAAAGGGAGGGAGGAGGGAGAGAAGAAAGGAGGGATGGAGGAGATGATGTGGAAGGAGGGGTCTCTCTTTTTTTTGTCAGCGGCCCTCTTGCCTTTAACCATCTGTCAGTCATTTTGTATGGGCTGTCCTCAGAACACGCACACGCACACGCACACGCACACACACACACACACACACACACACACACACACACACACACACACACACACAGTTACACATAGAAATACTGCACATTCAACCAGAAATCACTTGCAAAACAAAGTCACCCATGCATAACCTGGAAACTCTTACCCGCTCATTCTTAAGCCGGGAACACACACACTCAAACTCACTTATATACATACACACACAAAAAGTAGGTTATCTGTAAAAAATAAAACAAGAATTTGTAAAAATTTTAATAAAATAAAATAAATGTCACTCTTGGCAACAAAAAAACCTTCCTATAATCTAATCTAAAGTAAAAATATGCACATGCAGCATTCCAAACCAGAAATAACAAATGGCAACACAAGTACACTCAAATAGAATGCAGAATGAAATCAATTAAATGCACCCAGCTTCCAAAATCAACGAGAACCAAAAAAACGAAACATTTGCAAAATATTGCAAACATGATAAAAAAAGTTCCATGCATCTCTGTATAAAAACATTCAACCTAACCATCAAAATAATACATGAACTTCTCTTACCATCAAATCTCTCTATCCCAACGTAGACGTTAGGTGTGAAAGTGTGACAGCAGCAATCCACCCCTCCCTGCCTGCTTCTCTCTCTTCCTCCTTCTCTCTCTCTCTTTGCTGGTGCTGCCTGTCCCTTCTCTCTCTCCTCCCTCCGTCTCTCTGAACTCCTCCGCGCTCCGCAGCAGCAGCTGTGTGACTGAATGCCTGAGTGTGTGTGAGCGTGTGTGTGTTTGCATGTGAGAGGAGTGAGTGTGTGAGGACCAGCGCAGGCTCAACTGAGTCAACTGCGCTGCTCCTTTTGGAGACGCTCAATGACATCGCGCTTACGCTCCCACACACACACACACACACTCCTCCCCTCGATACTGAGGGGAGCTGGGGAGCTAGCGTCGCTGGAGAAGCCGTTTGCGCTGCGAGCGGCCAGCGCATCTCAGAGCATCTAGTCCTCCTGTGGGACCTCCACCGCTCACCGCAACACACACAGACACGCATGCACACACACACACGGACGCACACACACACACACACACACACACACACACACACACACACACACACACACACACACACACACACACACACACACACACACACACACACACACACACGCACACACACACATGCACACACACACAGCTGCACACACACACAGCTGCACACTCCTTATGCTGTCTAATACAACACATTTAGCTCTTCATATTTTTGGGTAAAAGCTAGTTTTTTGTTTGGTATACATAACAAGACAAATAGTCTGCTTTATCAATTTTTTCATACATAACACTCACAGTATTCTTTCTGATAAAAAAAAAACACATAAATTGTGATCTAGAGTTATTTGGTGATATGAGAACACAAAAATGTGCAGAAGACATGGCATCATTACAAAGTCTGGAGCCTTTGTCTGTTTTATCCCAATCTCTATAAGACTAATGGAACTAAGGAGGCAGCCACACACACACACACACACACACACACACACACACACACACACACACACACACACACACACACACACACACACACACACACACACACACGCACACACACACGCACACACACACACACACACACGCACACACACACACAGGGTAACCCCGTGTGGATGCTTTCAGATTTTAATTAAGGAAAAAAATGAGGAAGAGGCTCCATTTGAGCCAAATTGGTCCCCACAGCAGCACAGCCCCACAAAGGTATGGGAATACAGAGAAAGCGGGAGGAGAGAGAGAGAGAGAGAGAGAGAGAGAGAGAGAGAGAGAGAGAGGAGGGAGAGAGAGAAAGAGAGAAGGAGAGGAGAGAGACTTAAAGAGAGAGAGAGAGAGAAAGAGAGAGAAAGAGAGAGAGAGAGAGGAGGAGAGAGACTGAAAGAGAGAGAGAGCGAGAGAAAGAGAGAGAGAGAGAGAGACTGAAAGAGAGAGAGAGAGGAGAGAGAGACTGAAAGCTGAAAGAGAGAGAGTAAGAGAGCAGAGAGAGAGAAATAGAGAGACTGAAAGAGAGAGAGAGAGACTGAAAGAGAGAGAGAAATATAGAGACAGAGAGAGAGAGCTAGAGAGCGAGAGAGAGAGTGAGAGAGAGAGAGCGACAGAGCGATTTAGAGAGAGAGAGAGGACGAGAGAGAGAGCACTAGAGAGACAGAAAGAGAGAGAGCGACAGAGATTTGGAGAGAGAGGAGAGTGCACAATAGAGAGACAGACGGAGAGAAACAGAGAGAGAGAGAGCTCTATAAAGAGACAGAGAGAGAGAGAGAGAGCTCTATAAAGAGACAGAGAGAAAACAGAAAAAATAAAGAGAATGCTCTCTACTTCTAAATCACTAGAACAATGCAGTGACATTTCCCCCCTCTATTACAGCTCCTATCTTCCGCTCTACCTCCTTTTATCATCCCTCCATCATCAGAGAAAAAAGGACATACTGTGATCCCCGGACCGCGGTGGCGAGGGAGATGTCACTGTGATCTTTGAGAAGCGAGGGATAAAGAGAGAGGAAGAGAAAGAGAATTAACTCATCTCCTCCGTTAAATTAAATGGCTTCTGATGTATAAAGCCACTTCGGATTTTGTGGCAAATTGTAGGAGACGGCGGCTGCCTGTCTGTCGGTTAAAAGCCTCTGTGCAGTGCTAATGACGGCACTGGGCTAACCTTTACAGGAGATTAGCACTGTAGCATTTACCTCCAATTGGTAAAATGGAGAATTTTGGAGCAGACGACGAGGAGGGGGAAGAGGGAGACAAAATGGTTACAGGAACTTAAAATTCCTCTTTTTGTCTTTCACCTTTATTTGGATTATTGTATCTTTCTCTTGTCATCTCTCTCCCTCATGTTCTCACTTTTCTCTTTCCCTCTTTCTTTCCATCCCTCTCTCTCTCCTTCCCCCCTCCCTTTCCCTCTCTCTTGCTCCCCCTCCCTTTCTTCCACTCTCCCTCTCTGTCTGCGTTTTGTCTTGAAGCATAAACGCGTGGTGGCCTCTACAAAAGCCACAGGCAGTCTGAGCCGCGTGGTAAAGGGAGTCGGTGTTCCCTTTCCATTAGTGTGTCATGCTCTGCTTTTAACCACACAGTGAAAAGGTAACGCACACACGGCAGGAGCATCACGCTAATTACATTAAGTGACAATTCAATGGCCGACGCTCCTTTCTACCCTCCATACACATCTCTCACTCGGTCTTTCTCTCTCTCATTCACACACACACACACACACACACACATGCACACATAACCACACACACAGGCGCACACACACACACATCCCCCTCTCTCTGTAAATGTGCTGGTCTCTTAGTTTTTCGAGTGGCACTCAGTGTTTCAAGTCAACCTGGTGGCTCAGCTCCTGATCTGGCCTGTTAATGGCTGTTATTTGTGGGAGGATGGAGAGGAGTCTGCCAATATCCCTCGCTCTGTCTTTCTCTCTCTCTCTTTACTGCCCACTCTCCATCCTTCTCTCTTGTAATGGCAGTGGCCATGGAGGAAATAGAGAGCCAGAGAAGAAAGGGAAAGAGAAAAGAGAGGAAGAGAGGGGGAGAGAAGAGAGAGCGAGAAAAGAGAGAGAGAAGGAGGAGAGAGACAGCTATAGAGAGACAGAGGGAGGGAGAGAGAGAGAGCGAAAGAGAGAGCGAAAAAGAAAAAAAAGAAAAAAGAGGGAGAGAAATAAGGAAGGAGAGAGAAAAGAGAAAGAAGGGTAAACGCAGAGGCAGAAGAGTATCACACGTCAGTAATAGAGTCCTTTATAAAAAGTATTATTCTGCAGGACTTGAGATTCCCCTCGGAGCCGGGGGCCATGTCCAAGACCATATAATTAACCAGAGGCTCAGCTACGGATCAATTACCAGACAAGCAAGTGATAGTCAAATCAATGGAAGATCATCAGGCTCGTTATCAGTGTTGCAACTCATTAGAATAAAAGTGAAGAGAGAGAGAGAGGGAGGGAGAGGTGGCACTGCAGTGACTAGGGGGAGGGAGGGTGTGCGTGATGTGGACGCGGTGGTGGGGGGGGGCTGAGGGGGTAGTGTGTGTGTGTGTGTGTGCGTGTGCGTGCGCGTGCGCATCTATACATGAGACAGAGAGAGAGACAGAGAGAGACAGAGAGAGAGAAAGACAGCGCGTGAGGGACAGAAAGAGAGAGAGAGGTGTCAGTATTCATCTGTGTGTTGAGCTAGTGTGTAGTTATTCACTTAGATCTGTGTTGTGATAGTCCACTGGTGTGTTGTAGTGGTTCTCTTCCCCTCTCTCCTGGTGGGGACAGACTTCCTGGGCAGCACTATATGACAGGGTGCAGTTCATTTCATAGATGGGCTGCATCCACTCAGGCTTGCATGGATCAATACGAGTCTGTGCATGAGGTTACTCCCCTGCCATAGCATCCCACACCCAAGTGACCACACTCTCAGTCTGTTCTGAAACATTACATGAGTTTCAGTGAAAGGCAGTTGGACAGCTGTCAGCTGTCTCTCTACACTAGACGACTTACAGAATGTCCACAAACGTTACAAATATAACAAAGCTGAGCTGTATTCATTTGTTCATTCATTGATGTCTTCATTCATTCATTTATGAATTAATTCAATGAATGAATGAAATTGTTCACTCACTCCAACATGACTGAACATGACAGTTAACGTCTCTTGTTAGCCCGAATCAGCCTCTCTGTTACACCAGACCATGAATGGTGCTGGGTGACGACATCGTCCCCTGGGTCATTTGCACATCACAGGAGGTCATGACTAGACAGGAAATGGTTCCAACCTTGACCTCTGACCTGTCCCAGATGGTACCTGTGCGCTCGGCCCAGAGGGGGGCACTGTGTACCCCTTCTGTCACATGGACTCTATTGTTTTATGATGGGATATTACACTATTTACAGATTTTTATAGATGTATTTTATTAGGTTCATTGATTTGATAGTTGTGTAGAGTAATACAACAAAAAACATAGTTGAGTGAGTTGGACTTAAAAACTGAAGACTGTAAAACATTGACATTTGAATCATTTAGCAGATGCTCTTATCCAGAGCGACTTACAGTAGTGAGAGCATACATTTTCATACTCTATTTGTAATGGTCCCCCGTGGCAATCAAACCCACAACCCTGGTGTTGCAAGTGCCATGCTTTACCAACTGAGCCAATACAGGGCCATTAAAGGTACTTCACTGTTGATTATAATGATTTGTTCATCAAATACAACATTTGAACTAGTAATATTCCAAAGATAAAGATCGAAAGAGAGATGCTACTCTACGGCCTTCCTTCCTGCCCTGCCTTCCCCTCAGGGTTGCTAAACACCATGCTAACTCCACCACTCCACTGCTCTCTTCACCACACCACCTAGACCTCTCTCTCCCACTGCTCTGGCTGTCTGTTAACCCAGTTCAATAACTAAATGGGACAAATTGTCCAAGTAGGGGTACAAGACAGTCTGTATCCAGCCCTGGAGGCCTCTCTCAAAATTAGGGGTGTTAAAACAATCATCGGAGGAGCCAATTTCCCCAAGCTCTTACAGTGGGGCTGAGTAGGTCTTTCTTCATTTTCTGACGGAGTGAGGGAACCTGTTAAAGTAAACAACAGAAGAGAAAAAGAGAGGGAGAGGGGCGGGAAGTGATGAGGTGCTCCAAAAGTCACAATTATTAAATGGCGATGTTTGCTGCCTTGTTATATTGCAATTTTCTTTCTCTGCTGAAATGAAAATCACGGCCGAAGCAAAACCAAATAAAATTGCCCTTTCAGCTGACAAAAAGAGAAGGAATGGGAGGTAGAGAGAGGGGGAAGGAGGGAGAAAGAGAGGGAGGGGAGTGGAACAAGGATATTGGTGCCAGTGTTGGTGATACATAAAGCGTAGCAGAAACAAATGATTAGAGGGTTAGAGACAGGTCACCCCATTAAGAGCACTGGAACTTTCTGGAACAAACTTGTCGTATACAAGACTAGACACACATGTACGCACGCACGCCCCCCCCCCCCCCCCCCCCCCCCCCACACACACACACACACACCCTGTCCCCACACACACCCTGTCCCCACACACACACACACACACACACACACACACACACACACACACACACACACACACACACACACACACACACACACACACACACACACACACACACACACTCACACACCCCACAGAGACACATTGACTTTGGCTCCAACCCTCTCATTAGCTAACAGTAAAAGGGTAAGGTTGGACCGATACTTACAGGGCAGCATTAGTTTGTTCTGAGCTCAAACGGCTATTGTTCTAAATCTGGTAGAAACACAATAAACAGTGGAGGAAGCTGGTAGAAGGTTCTGGAGGAGAGTCATGATGGCCAGGCTGTGTTGATAGAACCCAGGCCTCTTCTTTACTCTTATTATTCTGGAGGTAATAAGCAGGAGAACATGTCTGTGTGCTGGTGCTGACAACGACCTGATGTACAGTCACACACACACATATATATGAACGCTCGCACACACACACACACACACACACCTCGTCTATCTCCTTCACACACACACAAACACACCCCAGCGATAGCACTGGTCCTTAGTGTGTGTGTGTGTGTGTGTGTGTGTGTGTGTGTGTGTGTGTGTGTGTGTGTGTGTGTGTGTGTGTGTGTGTGTGTGTGTGTGTGTGTGTGTGCGCGCACGCGTTTCTTCATGTGACAAGGGGCGGCATGACGATCAGATGGCGCTCGTCGGGGATAGAACTGTTACTGTTTGTTAGAGTGGTCCGACGTAACACACACACAGGGCCATAAGACATCATATGACACACAGTGAACAACCTACCACTTGTAACTGAGAGAGAGAGAGAAAGAGAGAAAGAAAGAAAGACAGAGAGAGAGAGAGATCGAAAGACAGAGAGAGAGAGAAAGAGAGAGATAGAAAGAGAGAGAGATAGAAAGAGAGAGATAGAAAGAGAAGGAGAGAGAGAGAAAGAGAGAGAGAGAGAAATAGAGAGAGAAAGAGAGAGATAGAAAGAGAGAGAGATAGAGAGAGAGAGATAGAAAGAGAGAGAGAGAAAGAGAGAGAGAGAGAAATAGAGAGAGAAAGAGAGAGATAGAAAGAGAGAGAGATAGAAAGAGAGAGATAGAAAGAGAGAGAGAGAGAAATAGAGAGAGAAAGAGAGAGATAGAAAGAGAGAGATAGAAAGAGAGAGAGAGAGAGAGAGAGAGAGAGAGAGAGAGAGAGAGAAAGAGAGAGAGATACATTATGGTATTGTCTTTGTCATAGATAGTGTAGATAAACTGGGTTCCACTGATAAGTAGAACCTCTGTGTGAAAGAAAGACTGATATAAAGTGCAAGGCTGTATTCACACACACACACACACACACACACACACACACACACACACACACACACACACACACACACACACACACACACACACACACACACACACACACACACACACACACACACACACACAATTCTTCTGACTAATACTACTACTACTATGCTTCTCAATGGACGACTGTAACATAGACGTTCAATACCAAAGGAATGGTTTTGATAGAGATGAATCAGCTCAGAGAAATCTCTTAAAGAAATGTCTTGTATTTTCTGAAGGATATGGAGTGAAAGGGAAATGTGTGAAACGTGTTGTAGTTGACTATGAAGATGATGAGAAGGGGATACAAGGGGATTATAACCTCTATTGATTCACTGCACCTCAAACCTACACACACACACGGGCATGCACGTACACAGAGCCGTGGCCCCTTGGCCCTGACCGAGGCAGCGGTTGAGAGCGTTCCAGTGACTGAATTACAGCTAATCCTGACGCCCGGGGCCCAGCCCTCTCCCTCACCCCTTCTCTCTCCCCCCTCCATCCCTCCTCCCTCCCCCTTAACCCAACAATTAGCAGGCCTCACGTTAACACAACGGGCCCTCTGTCTCTCCCCCAGAGAGGAGGCAAGGAGAGAGAGGGCCACGGGGATGGTGGGAGGAGTAGGAGGGGTTGAAGGTTAAGGGAGATAGGATGATGGGGGAGGAGGGGGGAGTTTTATCACCTGTTCTATGGTTAGTACCATAGAAATGTCTGTATGTGGAAATGTCTGTATGGGCAGATGAGCTGAGTAAGACACTATACTGCAGCCAAGCCCCCCTCCTGTTGTACTCTCCTTCTCTCCTTTCCTCCTACCCTCTCTTCACCTCTACTGTCCTCTCTTCATCTCTACTGTCCTCTCTTCACTTCTACTGTCCTCTACTGTCCTCTCTTCACCTCTACTGTCCTCTACTGTCCTCTCTTCACCTCTACTGTCCTCTCTTCATCTCTACTGTCCACTCTTTACCTCTACTGTCCTCTCTTCATCTCTACTGTCCTCTCTTCACCTCTACTGTCCTCTCTTCATCTCTACTGTCCACTCTTTACCTCTACTGCCATCTCTTCACCTCTACTCTCCTCTACTGTCCTCTATTCCCCTCTACTGTCTTCTCTTCACCTCTACTGTCCTCTCTTCACCTCTACTGTCTTCTCTTCACCTCTACTGTCCTCTCTTCACCTCTACTGTCCTCTCTTCACCTCTACTGTCCTCTCTTCACCTCTACTGTCCTCTCTTCACCTCTACTGTCCTCTCTTCATCTCTACTGTCCACTCTTTACCTCTACTGCCATCTCTTCACCTCTACTCTCCTCTCTTCACCTCTACTCTCCTCTCTTCACCTCTACTGTCCTCTCTTCACCTCTACTGTCCTCTCTTCACCTCTACTGTCCTCTCTTCACCTCTACTGTCCTCTCTTCACCTCTACTGTCCTCTCTTCACCTCTACTGTCCTCTCTTTACCTCTACTGCCATCTCTTCACCTCTACTGCCATCTCTTCACCTCTACTGTCCTCTCTTCACCTCTACTGTCCTCTCTTCACCTCTACTGTCCTCTCTTCACCTCTACTGTCCTCTCTTCACCTCTACTGTCCTCTCTTCACCTCTACTGTCCTCTCTTCATCTCTACTGTCCACTCTTTACCTCTACTGCCATCTCTTCACCTCTACTGTCCTCTCTTCACCTCTACTGTCCACTCTTCACCTCTACTGTCCTCTCTTCATCTCTACTGTCCACTCTTTACCTCTACTGCCATCTCTTCACCTCTACTGTCCTCTCTTCATCTCTACTGTCCTCTCTTCACCTCTACTGTCCTCTATGGTCCTCTATTCCCCTCTACTGTCTTCTCTTCACCTCTACTGTCCTCTCTTCACCTCTACTGTCCTCTCTTCACCTCTACTGTCCTCTCTTCACCTCTACTGTCTTCTCTTCACCTCTACTGTCCTCTCTTCACCTCTACTGTCCTCTCTTCACCTCTACTGTCCTCTCTTCACCTCTACTGTCCTCTCTTCACCTCTACTGTCCTCTCTTCATCTCTACTGTCCACTCTTTACCTCTACTGCCATCTCTTCACCTCTACTCTCCTCTCTTCACCTCTACTCTCCTCTCTTCACCTCTACTCTCCTCTCTTCACCTCTACTGTCCTCTCTTCACCTCTACTGTCCTCTCTTCACCTCTACTGTCCTCTCTTCACCTCTACTGTCCTCTCTTCACCTCTACTGTCCTCTCTTCACCTCTACTGTCCTCTCTTTACCTCTACTGCCATCTCTTCACCTCTACTGCCATCTCTTCACCTCTACTGTCCTCTCTTCACCTCTACTGTCCTCTCTTCACCTCTACTGTCCTCTCTTCATCTCTACTGTCCACTCTTTACCTCTACTGCCATCTCTTCACCTCTACTGTCCTCTCTTCACCTCTACTGTCCACTCTTCACCTCTACTGTCCTCTCTTCATCTCTACTGTCCACTCTTTACCTCTACTGCCATCTCTTCACCTCTACTGTCCTCTCTTCATCTCTACTGTCCTCTCTTCACCTCTACTGTCCTCTATGGTCCTCTATTCCCCTCTACTGTCTTCTCTTCACCTCTACTGTCCTCTCTTCACCTCTACTGTCCTCTCTTCACCTCTACTGTCCTCTCTTCACCTCTACTGTCCTCTCTTCATCTCTACTGTCCTCTCTTCACCTCTACTGTCCTCTATGGTCCTCTATTCCCCTCTACTGTCTTCTCTTCACCTCTACTGTCCTCTCTTCACCTCTACTGTCCTCTCTTCACCTCTACTGTCCTCTCTTCACCTCTACTGTCCTCTCTTCACCTCTACTGCCATCTCTTCACCTCTACTGTCCACTCTTCATCTCTACTGTCCACTCTTCATCTCTACTGTCCTCTCTTCACCTCTACTGTCCTCTCTTCACCTCTACTGTCTTCTCTTCACCTCTACTGTCCACTCTTCATCTCTACTGTCCTCTCTTTACCTCTACTGTCCTCTCTTCACCTCTACTGTCCTCTCTTCACCTCTACTGTCCTCTCTTCACCTCTACTGTCCTCTCTTTACCTCTACTGTCCTCTCTTTACCTCTACTGTCCTCTCTTTACGTCTACTGTCCTCTCTTCACCTCTACTGTCCTCTCTTTACCTCTACTGTCCTCTCTTTACCTCTACTGTCCTCTCTTCACCTCTACTGTCCTCTCTTCACCTCTACTGTCCTCTCTTCATCTCTACTGTCCACTCTTTACCTCTACTGCCCTCTCTTCATCTCTACTGTCCACTCTTTACCTCTACTGCCCTCTCTTCACCTCTACTGTCCACTCTTCATCTCTACTGTCCTCTCTTCATCTCTACAGTCCTCTATTCATCTCTACTGTCCTCTCTTCACCTCTACTGTCCTCTACTGTCCTCTCTTCACCCCTACTGTCTTCTCTTCACCTCTACTGTCCTCTCTTCACCTCTACTGTCCTCTACTGTCCTCTCTTCACATCTACTGTCCTCTCTTCACCTCTACTGTTATCTACTGTCCTCTCTTCACCTCTACTGTCCTCTACTGTCCTCTCTTCACCTCTACTGTCCTCTTCTGTCCTCTCTTCACCTCTACTGTCCTCTATTCACCTCTACTGTCCTCTCTTCACCTCTGCTGTCCTCTCTTCACCTCTGCTGTCCTCTCTTCACCTCTGCTGTCCTCTACTGTCCTCTCTTTACATCTGCTGTCCTCTACTGTCCTCTACTGTCTTCTCTTCACCTCTACTGTCCTCTACTGTCCTCTCTTCACCTCTACTGTCCTCTCTTTACATATGCCGTCCTCTACTGTCCTCTACTGTCCTCTCTTTACATCTGCTGTCCTCTACTGTCCTCTACTGTCTTCTCTTCACCTCTACTGTCCTCTCTTCACCTCTACTGTCCTCTACTGTCTTCTCTTCACCTCTACTGTCCTCTCTTCCCCTCTACTGTCCTCTCTTCCCCTCTACTGTCCTCTACTGTCCTCTCTTCACCTCTACTGTCCTCTCTTCATCTCTACTGTCTTCTCTTCACCTCTACTGTCCTCTCTTCACCTCTACTGTCCTCTACTGTCTTCTCATCACCTCTACTGTCTTCACTTCACCTCTACTGTCCACTACTGTCCTCTCTTCACCCCTACTGTCCTCTACTGTCTTCTCTTCACCTCTACTGTCCTCTACTGTCCTCTCTTCACCTCTACTGACCTCTACTGTCCTCTCTTCACCTCTACTGTCCTCTCTTCACCTCTACTGTCCTCTCTTCACCTCTACTGTCCTCTCTTCACCTCTACTGTACTCTCTTCACCTCTACTGTCCTCTCTTCATCTCTACTGCCTCCCCTCACCTCTACTGTCCTCTCTTCACCTCTACTGTCCTCTCTTCACCTCTACTGTCCATTACTGTCCTCTCTTCACCTCTACTGTCCTCTACTGTAATCTCATCACCTCTACTGACCTCTACGGTCCTCTCTTCAGCTCTACTGTCTTCTACTGTCCTCTCTTCACCTCTACTGTCCTCTACTGTCCTCTCTTCACCTCTACTGTCTTCTACTGTCCTCTTCACCTCTACTGTCCTCTACTGTCCTCTACTGTCCTCTACTGTCCTCTCTTCACCTCTACTGTCTTCTACTGTCCTCTTCACCTCTACTGTCCTCTCTTCGCCTCAACTGTCCTCTCTTCACCTCTACTGTCCTCTACTGTCCTCTCTTCACCTCTACTGTCCTCTCTTCACCTCTGCTGTCCTCTACTGTCCTCTCTTCACCTCTACTGTCCTCTACTGTCCTCTCTTCACCTCTACTCTCCTATCTTTACATCTGCTGTCCTCTCTTCACCTCTACTGTCCTCTACTGTCCTCTCTTCGCCTCTACTGTCCTCTCTTCACTTCTACTGTCCTCTCTTCACCTCTACTGTCCTCTACTGTACTCTCTTCACATATGCTGTCCTCTACTATCCTAAGCTGTCCTCTCTTCACCTCTACTGTCCTCTACTGTCCTCTCTTCATCTCTACTGTCTTCTACTGTCCTCTTCACCTCTACTGTCCTCTCTTCACCTCTACTGTCCTCTTCCATCCCGTTCCATAATTTCCTCCTCCTTTCCACTCCTTCATCCTACCTCACCAACTCCCCTTCCTCTCCTTTCTCCTCCCATCACTCTTTTTTAACTCCCACTATCCATCCTTTTCCCCCTTCCTCTATCTATTTTCTTCCTTTCTCTCCCCTCCCCTCCCCAGACAGGTCTCCACTCTTCCCCTCCCTCCTCTTCTCTTTCACTGACCCGTGGTCTTCCCCAGACAGTCAGGTCCAGTCACAGAGTAGAGTGGAGCGGTGTGGTGTGTCTTTCCCAGGCAGCCCCCTGTCCCCCTCCAGAGAACCGGACCGCCCATCTGGAACGCTGCCGTGGCAACCCTGGCAGCCCGGCCGCCCCACTAACCCCACCCCCACCGGAGCCACAGTTTCTTTAGAAGAAGTTCTCTGGATTAGAGAGGTGAGAGGAAGGCGTCTCTCTCTCCATCTCTCTCTGTATGAATGCCCTCACTAATATGTCTTTACCTCTCTTAGTGAAGGTCTGAGCTCCCTTTCACGCTCCCCTTATCTCTAGCTGAGCTGGGTGTGTGAGCCGAAGAGAAGGCTTCGAGTTAGGGAGCCTGGTTAAGAGTGAGCGTTTTAAGTATACACTTTTAAGTATACACAGTCGCATATGTTTGCTGAGAGAGAGAGGGCGAGAGAGAGAGAAAGAGCGAGCATCAGCACTAGATAAGCCTCTGGTCTGCATAGCATGGTCGGCGGTGCGTGTCTGTTGGGCTGGTGATTGGCCAGTTTACTCACTCTCACTGCTGTCATCAATTACCTCCCCCTGACAGATGGACCAATCCACTCCACTATAAGAACAGGGGGGTGGGGGTTACCCCTACAGTCACAATGGTTTCCTCCTCATACTGTAGGTACTGTATTAGCTAATGAATGAGATGTTTGACGAGCAGGTGTCCACATACTTTTGGTCATGTAATCTTCACTAATGAGCACAGTAGGGAGAAATTGTCCCTAACTGATACAGGGTCAGTCAGATATTTTTGCCTGGCCTTTTAAGGTTAGGATTGGACGGGTAGAGTAATCTGATTCTACATCTGTGGTTTAGCACAAATTCTATCTTGAGCTTGCCAGTGTGTGTGTATGTGTGTGTGTGTGTGTGTGTGTGAGTCCTCGCCACCTGCTGTGACTCTGCACAGTGGTGAGCTGATGAAGTAATGGGAATGAGGCGAGGTCTGTTCTGATCGCATGCTTTCAACCTTCACCACTTGTTTTGGGCTAACGGGAGATGTCCACGACTGCTTTTCATATCAAAGTAATGTGTGATGAGCTCAGGCTAAGACAGGGTCCAAACATCTAAAAAGAAAGACCTGCGCACAATCTGTAGAACTCCCCCGTCCAAATACTGAGCTAGTAGTGGGAAGAGGAACATAAAACATGTGCATTTCGTTAGCCGGGGGGAGCTGTATTTATGGCGCACACATGACTCAGAACATGACTGTTAACTACAATGACAAACACTATGAACACAGACATTCTAATGAGGCAGAGAAACTCTGAATGAATGTCTCACAAAAACACATCCAACGTGTTGGAATAGAAATGAGTTGAACAGAAACAGTTTCAAATGTATCTAACAGTATAAAAGACTACATACACACATGCACACACCAGGGCTGTGCTCATTTCAGAACTTGGGAATAGACTCCCATTCAACTCATGAGTTGAAATCCAAATTGAATTGGCCACACACCACAGGATGTAGAATTTTTATTTGAGTTTGAGTGACAGGAAGGACAATTTAATTCAGTGCAATTCCAGTGGTGTAAGGTACTTAAGTAAAAATACTTTAAAGTACTGCTTAAGTCGTTTTGGGGGGTATTTGTACTTTACTTTAATATTTATTTAATGGACAACCTTTACTTCACTACATTCCTAAAGAAAATATGGTACTTTTTACTTCATGCTTAGCAGGACCGGGAAATTGTGAAATTCACACTCTTATCAAAAGAACACGTGATCATCCCTACTGCCTCTGGTCTGGCAGACTCACTAAACACAAATGCATCTTTTGTAAATGATGTCTGAGTGTTGGTGTGTGCCCCTGGCTATCCATTCAGAAAATGGTGCCATCTGCTTTGCTTAATATAATCATTTATTTAAACTTTTACCTTTGATGCTTTAGTATATTTTAGAAATAACATTTATTTAAAACAACATACTTTAGACTTTTACTCAAGTAGTATTTTACTGGGTGACCTTCAATTGGGTAACTTTCTATTAAGGTATCTATACTTTTATTCAAGTGTGACAATTGGGGACTTTTTACACCACTGTGCAATTCAAAGAAATTCCACTGAACATGAGGTCTCACTGAATCTGACAGGTCACACTTTCAGATACCAAAGAATATATCAATTTGTTCTGGAAACAATGTTCATATTCTTTAAACCATAGTGTTTAGAATAGCCAATTATATTTCCACCAACCATTTCATTTCATTTGTTTGGCTCATTTTTTAAGGCATTCTGGGAAATGTAGTATTTTCCACAT
>NW_026601466.1:0-23701 GCF_029448725.1 Salvelinus fontinalis
CAGCTCCGGACTGAGGGACGGCAGCTCCGGACTGAGGGACGGCAGCTCCGGACTGAGGAACGGATCCTGGCTGGATGACTCATGGTTGGCTGACGGATCTGACTGCTCATGGCTGACTGACGGATCCGGCTGGTCATGGCTGGCGGACGGATCCGGCTGGTCATGGCTGGCGGACGGCTCCGGCTGGTCATGGCTGGCGGACGGCTCCGGCTGGTCATGGCTGGCGGACGGCTCCGGCTGGTCATGGCTGGCGGACGGCTCCGGCTGGTCATGGCTGGCGGACGGCTCCGGCTGCTCATGGCTGGCTGACGGCTCCGGCTGCTCATGGCTGGCTGACGGATCCGGCTGATCCGGTCTGGCGGAAGGCTCCGGCCGATCCGGTCTGGCGGAAGGCTCTGGTTGCTCATGGCTGGCGGAAGGCTCTGGCTGCTCATGGCTGGCGGGCGACTCGGGCTGGTCATGGCTGGCTGACGGCTCGGGCTGGTCATGGCTGGCTGACGGCTCGGGCTGGTCATGGCTGGCTGACGGCTCAGATGGCGCTGGGTAGACGGATGACTCAGATGGCACTGGGTAGACGGATGACTCAGATGGCACTGGGTAGACGGATGACTCAGATGGCACTGGGTAGACGGATGACTCAGATGGCACTGGGTAGACGGATGACTCAGATGGCACTGGGTAGACGGATGACTCAGATGGCACTGGGTAGACGGATGACTCAGATGGCACTGGGTAGACGGATGACTCAGATGGCACTGGGTAGACGGATGACTCAGATGGCACTGGGTAGACGGATGACTCAGATGGCACTGGGTAGACGGATGACTCAGATGGCACTGGGTAGACGGATGACTCAGATGGCACTGGGTAGACGGATGACTCAGATGGCACTGGGTAGACGGATGACTCAGATGGCACTGGGTAGACGGATGACTCAGATGGCACTGGGTAGACGGATGACTCAGATGGCACTGGGTAGACGGATGACGCAGATGGCACTGGGTAGACGGATGACGCAGATGGCACTGGGTAGACGGATGACGCAGATGGCACTGGGTAGACGGATGACCCAGATGGCACTGGGTAGACGGATGACCCAGATGGCACTGGGTAGACGGATGACCCAGATGGCACTGGGTAGACGGATGACCCAGATGGCACTGGGTAGACGGATGACCCAGATGGCACTGGGTAGACGGATGACTCAGATGGCACTGGGTAGACGGATGACTCAGATGGCACTGGGTAGACGGATGACTCAGATGGCACTGGGTAGACGGATGACTCAGATGGCACTGGGTAGACGGATGACTCAGATGGCACTGGGTAGACGGATGACTCAGATGGCACTGGGTAGACGGATGACTCAGATGGCACTGGGTAGACGGATGACTCAGATGGCACTGGGTAGACGGATGACTCAGATGGCACTGGGTAGACGGATGACTCAGATGGCACTGGGTAGACGGATGACTCAGATGGCACTGGGTAGACGGATGACTCAGATGGCACTGGGTAGACGGATGACTCAGATGGCACTGGGTAGACGGATGACTCAGATGGCACTGGGTAGACGGATGACTCAGATGGCACTGGGTAGACGGATATCTCTGGCCGGCTGAGGCGCACTATAGGCCTGGTGCGTGGTGCCGGAACTGGTGGTACCGGGCTGGGGACACGCACCTGAAGGCTAGTGCGGGGAGAAGGAACAGGGCATACTGGCCCTGGATACGCACATTAGGCCTCGTGCGTGGTGCCGGAACTGGTGGTACCGGGCTGGGGACACACATCTCCGGGCTAGTGCGGGGAGCAGCAACAGGACACACTGGGCTCTCAAAGCGCACTATAGGCCTAGTGCGTGGTACCGGCACAGGTGGTACCGGGATGAGGGCACGCATCTCAGGGCGAGTGCGGGGAGAAGCAACAATGCGAACAGGGCTCTGGAGACAACCTGGAATCCTGGGGCGTGGTGCCGGAACTGGTGGTACCGGGCTGGGACGGGAAGGTGTTACAGGAGGTGTAGGACTAGGAATGCACACAGGAGGCCTGGTTCGTGGAACTGTCATTCCCAGACGGTTAGCACGCAACTCAGGACGAGCCTGAAGAGCTGACTCAGGTAACATCACATCCCGCACACGCTCTGTCGGGTGGATGTTGTGCCTCACGCACCAACACAGCAGCTCCCTCTTTTCACTCTCCTCCAAACTCCTCAATAAATCCTTAACAGTTTCTGTATCCTTCCCATTGCTCACCTCCAGTATCTGCACAACGGGCTCTGGCTCCCTCCTTTCACGCTGCTTGGTCCTGAGTGGTCGGGTCATTCTGTCACGATCGACCATGGGAGAGAGAGAGGACCAAGGCGCAGCATGTAAAAAATACATCTTCTCTTTATTTAGGAGAAAACGAACGAAGCAAAACAACAAATAGACGACCGTGAAGCTATCACCGAAACAAAATGCAAACATGCAACCTAGACACAGACACAGACCTAGACAATGACCCGACAAAAACCTGATGCCTATGGCCGCCTAAAATATGGCTCCCAATCAGAGACAAATGAAAGACATCTGTCTCTAATTGAGAACCACTCAGGCAGCCATAGACATACCTAGAACATTCACTCAACCATAGACATACCTAGAAACACTCACTCAACACAAACCCATACTCTAAACCCAACACCCCCCTTTTCCATATAACCACCCAAAACGAGACAAAACACAAACATTCCCCATGTCACACCCTGACATAACTAAAATAATAAAGAAAACAAAGAATACAAAGGCCAGGGCGTGACACAGACTGGGAGAAGGCTTCTCCTGGGGAGGCCAAGACAACGCAGGAGTGGCTTCGGGACAAGTCTCTGAATGTCCTTGAGTGGCCCAGCCAGAGCCCAGATTTGAACCCGACCAAACATCTCTGGAAAGACCTGAAAATAGCTGTGCAGCGACGCTCCCCATCCAAACTGACAGAGCTTGAGAGGATCTGTCTAAAAAACAGTTTTTGCTTTGTCATTATGGAATATTGTGTGTAGATTGATGAGGGACAAAAATAATTGAATCCATTTTATAATAAGGCTGTAACATAACGAAATGTGGAAAAAGTCAAGCGGTCTGAATACTTTCTGAATGCACTGTATGTTTTGGAGTGTCAGTGTAAGTATGTGTGAGTGTGTGGGTAGAGTCCAGTGTGTGTGCATAGAGTTAAAAAGAGTTAGTGCAAAAAGGGTCAATGCAGATAGTCCAGGTAGCTATTTAGTTAACTATTTAGCAGTCTTATGGCTTGGGGGTAGGAGCCCTTTGATCCCAGACTTGGCACTCTGGTACAGTTTGCCGTGCGGTAGCAGAGAGAACAGTCTATGATTTGAGTTGCTGGAGTCTTTGACAATATTTGAAAATGTTTGTGGAGATAAGAGACAGGGTTGAGAGGGGTAGGGAAACACTATTTAGGCTGCGTCTCAAATAGCCACCTATTCCCTATATAGTACACTACTTTTGACCATGGCCTGTAGGATTTGCTGTAGACACAGGGCCTTTCTGACACTGACCATTCGGACATCATCTGGCATATCCTCCTCCAGCTCATTCTTGGCCACTCGCTCCAGGGTTGCCACAGCGATTTCCAGTAGCTTCTCGTGATGGTGGTTCTCTAAGTCTCGGCACTGGGCGAAAGTGGGTCTGTGTCAAGGAGAATTTGTCTGAGGCTGTACACTGTATATCAAGCGTGTCAGAGTAGGAGTGCTGATCAGGTCCTCCCTGTCCATGTCATCTTATTAATTGGAAAACTGATCCTAAATCAGCACTCTAACTCTGAGACGCTTGGTACATACAGACCCTGATTTGAATAACTGCATCAGTGCACTGTAACACCATTATAATACACATGCAATGTGTAGTTATATTGAAATAAATACCTAAGGTAGCAAAGGATATATTCCTTGAACAACTTCAATGAATCCGGCAACCATGTCTGAAATGTTCCTCTCAAAATCTTTGATTATGTCCTATGGAAAAAAAAGGAGAATAGTTATTGACATATGAATAACGTATCTCAAATTGAAATGTGTGTTTTGATATCAAATGGAAAATAAAAATGAATTAATTAACCACTCCAGACATTTCTAAATGAGAGTTTCCATATGAACTCTTGCACGTGTACTATAATATACATCAACCGTGCACACACACACACGCACACACACACACACACACACACATATACACACACACACACACTCGGGAATAATTGATTTTCTCAAGGTGTGGAAAATGCTGTACCCAAAGATAAGGCGAATGGCTTCTATATTTAAAGGTTTAACAGACAGACACAGACAGACAGACAGACAGACAGACAGACAGACAGACAGACATATGCATATGGGGAGACAGACATGTTCCTCTGAGAGGTTTGTAGCAATCTGCCAACTTCCTCAAGGGCAGGCAAGCATAAATACTCTTGCTTATCTGTTGGTTCTCCAAGTGTTCCGGGCCCCTGGTCACAACATAAATCAATGTTGTCGAGACCACTTGGGTCAGAGTGAGCCGCATATTAAACGTCTCTATCATTTGAAACTCCCGATGGCTGAATTTATAGCCATTGGCACTTGGCCTCAGAGAGGTCATCTAGAGGTCACCTCGGATAACAGTTTCTGCGTTATGGGGCCTCCTAACTACAGGTCTTCACGGGCCAAAAGAAGTTGGACCTGTTCTGATATGGACCTTGGGCTTTCCCACCCAGACCCAATATGCATACATTTTTTATATTTTTTATATGGAGACCCATTTTTTAAGCGCCTTTATTAACCAGAGCTGATAAAGCGCGAGAGGAAGAAGAGAAAGGTGCCGCTGTGAGGGAGTGACACAGGGAGCTGGGAGGGAGAGACGACAGACAGCAAACAACCAACAAGCCAAAACGCACTATAGTAAACAAATAGCTGCCATAGCTAGGTTATTTATCATCCAATATGATTACACAGTACCTGTTTTGACTGCATCAAACCTGGAGAAGCTAGCTAGTTAAGTTAGCTAACATTAGCTAGCTAGGGTAATTGAGGATGCAGTGCATGTGCTTTCTCATCTTTAATTTGTTTATATATATATATATATATATATATATATATATAAATATTATATATATATTTTTTTTGAAATTGCATTGTTGCTTAGAGCCTGTAAGTAAGCATTTCACTGTAAGGTCTACACCTGTTGTATTCGGTGCACGTGACAAATGCACTTTGATTTGATTTGATTAACAACAACTCCATTCATAATATTAAGTAGTAGTCTACCTGTTGGTTCTTGGTCGTTGTAGCCTATCCTTCTCCTTTAACTTTTAATTCTGTCATTTTAATTCCATCTCCCAATGATTACATACCTCCTAACTTTTGCAACACACAGAGGCTATATGACTGTAGCCTATTGACGCTTTGATGACTAATGATTGGTCAACAACAACAACTACTGCAGCAGTCACGTTCGGCTCTGTACGGGTCCTTCCAGACAAGTCAGTTAAAATGACACAGACCCAAGGCCTCCCGAGTGGCACAGCTCTCTAAGGCACTGCATCGCAGTGCTCGAGGCGTCACTACAGACCCGGGTTTGATCCCAGGCTGTGTCAAAGCCAGCCGTGACCGGGAGCATTGTCTGGGTTAGGGGAGGGTTTGGCCGGCCTGGATTTCCTTGTCCAATCACGCTCTAGCGACTCCTTGTGGCGGCAGGGAAACTTCGGTCACCAGCTGGACAGTGTTTCCTCCGACACATTGGTGTGGCTGGCTTCCGGGTTAAGTGAGCAGTGTGTCAAGAAGCAGTGCGGCTTGACAGGGTCGTGTTTTGGAGGACGCATGGCTTTCGACCTTTGTCTCTCCCGAGTCTGTAGGGGAGTTGCAGCGATGGGACAAGACTGTAAATACCAATTGGATATCACGATATTGGGGAGTAAAAGGGGTCAAAGTAAAAAATGTAATTAAAAAAAATTACAAAAAAGGACACATACCCGAGACCCGTGACAATCATATGAGATCCGACCCAGACCCGTGACATTATTTAGAATTCTGGATCCACCCCTACTCGGGTCCCAGATCGGGTATCTGGTATGAGTACAGGTGGATCTGTAAAAACCTCTACTCCTAAGCTCTTGGAAGTTATTCAGTTCAGATTTAAGGGCGACCAAGAATGTAGATCTTAACAACACACAGACAGACACACACACACCTCCAGCTGGTCGACTAGCTGCAGCTCCTGGGTCATGAGGCTGTCACAGAGCTGGTTAATCTCCTCGCTGCAGTGGTTCAGCTGGGCCTCCAGGAGACGTGTGTCTGTGGCCTGCTGCATCTCAGACATCACCTGTGTGTGTGGCCACGTGGAGATACACAACATTTACGTGTGATTTGCATGATCTTTTTGTGATTTGTAAGATTTATGTACAGTGGATTTGAAACGATAAAAATAGCACAGTTTTTGTTAAACTGTTGCTATCATGTTTGTATTTCAGCAGTTTGTTATACCATTATCCAGAGCCATATATTTCAGTCATATTTTTGAATATTGTTCTTATTCTAGACATTCAGTTACAGAGCATTATTCAAATATTCCCATGTAATATTAATGGGGCGCTAACATAGCTGCCATAGAATTAGAAAGTTTCATGTAAATACATCACAATGCTCCTTCTAGACATTATATTCCCCATGTTATTTGAATGCAGCGCTACCATGGCTGCCATAGAATGTTGTAGTGTCATGCAAATGCACATCATGCAGAAAACCTCAATTGCCAAACTCTCTAAAGAACATGGCTCTTACATTATCTATGTGTGGCCAAGAAGATATTCAGTGCATATAAATAGATTAAATACGTAATATTTGTTCCAAAATAATTAATATGAAATGTATTTTGACACTTATATCCCTCGATAGAGATGGGGCCGATAGGAGTCAGTTGAATTCTATGTGCCATATTCATATTTAGCCTCTTTTGAAGACCATTGTCCAGCCCAAGAACTCCATGTACTTTCTTTTTTTTTTTTATCATCTTTGAGATTAACTGTATAATGAAAAGTGCAAAATAAATGAAATCTATTATTATTATTATAATAAAGCATTTCAGAGTAGGAGTGCTAATTTGGGATTTTTTAAAGCTTTTAGATATTGATAAAGGTTTCATGGGCAGGGAAGAGCGGTAATTATACCAGTTTCCAATTAGACTTGCCAATTGGTCTTGTCACGCCCTGACCGTAGAGAGCTTTTTATGTCTCTATTTTGGTTTGGTCAGGGTGTGATTTGGGTGGGCATTCTATGTTCCTTTTTCTATGATTTGTATTTCTTGGTGTTTGGCCGGGTGTGGTTCTCAATCAGAGGCATCTGTCTATCGTTGTCTCTGATTGAGAACCATACTTAGGTAGCCTTTTTCCCACCTGTATTTGGGGGTAGTTGTCCATGTATAGTTGCCTGTGAGCACTACATTGGCGGCACGGTTTCGGTTTGATGTTTATTGTTTTGTTGGTGACATCTTAAAATAAAGAAGTATGTACGCTCACCACGCTGCACCTTGGTCTACTGTTTCCACCTTAGACGATCGTGACAGGTCTACTCATTAAGATTTGTAGATCTGTCAGTCTGCGCTGAACTGATGCTCTCAAACGTGACCATTTCACTGTCAGTGCGAGGGAAAGCCGGTTTTGACTAGATGGAATGCCGCTAATATCAGAAGTTACTCTTCGTAGCATGTTATGAGAACTTACGCAGCAGGTTAGGAGAATCAATGTAGCAGGTTAAGAGAATTAGGTTAAGGTTAGAAAAAGCATTATTGTTAGCAAAAATGCAAAATTCTCCCCGACGCTGCTCGGATATGCATGTTTTGACGTCACTTTGACATTAGCGGCATCCCTTCTTGACATGACCGTAAAAGCTACAGTCCCATGATGCACCTGTCTCCTGGCTTTCTCAAAGTCTGCAGCGATCTGTGCTGCTCTCTGCTGGTTGTCGTCCACGGCTTCTCTGGAACAGTCAAAGAAGGACTTGACCTCGTCTTCCCTCCGGCTGCGCTGTGCCAAGCCAATCTCAAACACCTGCACACACAGCGCCACCAGGTGGCTCTTGTATGTAGGAACAGAGTCAAGGAAGGAGCCTTCGATGCAATAGTAGAATAATCGACTTGTGTTTTTCCCCATTTTTTTTCTCTCCTTGAAATCCCTATCTTACAACAAGATATATCATTCTACTATTATTTCACCTGCATCTGCTTTTAGCCATCCATCAAATCAAGGGCCAGTTGTCGAAGGGAGAAGGCATGCTCCAAATAGACTGACACTGAGAGAACAGAGTATGGAGAAGGATATGTCTCTAGTAGTACAGACACTCCGGGGAGGTAGGCCAGCTTGGCTGCCTCTGCATCATCTGCGTACATGCTGTCAAACAGATATGGGCCGTTCAAGAGCTCCACAAAGGCATCCTGTAGGTAGGGAAGACAAACACACACACACACACACACACACACACACACACACACACACACACACACACACACACACACACACACACACACACACACACACACACATACGCAACAGTAGATGGCAGAGTTGCCCAATGATTTCAAGCTCAATGCACACATGGATGTAGAATGTATGCTTTGCTCTGAATGTAGGTTTTTCGTAGGTTACCCTGTGCAACTGCAGCTCGTCCTCTTGCTCTTGCCTAGCGTCCATCGCCCTTCTCTCCTGGGCCTCATTGTGGCGCATCTCCTCAATGGCATACTGGTATTTTCCAAACGCCTGCTCTCGCTACATAAGGAAATACTTAATGTTCAATGCCTGCCCGAATGGTTGGTAGAGTAAGAAAAAAGCAAGATATTCATGTATTCATACAAACTAATGGTATATCCAGTGCAGTGCTTGAAGAAAAATGTATAAACTAGACCTTTGAAACTGTTTTCTTTAAATCTGTGGTTACAATATGGATGGGATGTGTAAAGGTATGGCAGTTCAGCAGTTTTGCGATTCTGCTTTTAGTATGGTGCTTATTCAGCTGTCTGATTCCCAGGGGAAACGTTTGTAATCCATGACTAACCGTTTTGTAATGCTCTCGTTTACATCAACGCTTTAATTCATCAGGACAGGAATGTTCCTGAGCCTAGGCATAAAAAAACTTGTGTTTTGTAAGACTTATGGTATGTTGGTGTGGATACAAGCACATATACAGTATATACTGTACAACCTTGTCAGCCCATTAGTTCTCCTGTGCCTGTCTAATAGGTGCCTGTCTAATAGGTACAGATCTAGGATCAGCTTCCCCTCCCCGATCCTAACCTTAACCATTAGTGGGGGGATTACAAGACTGACCCAATATCAGTGTCAAGGGGCAATTTCACCCTATTCCGTCACTCACTGTTTGTTCATCCAATAGCCTGAAGTCCAAGTAAACCAACTCTGGAAGGTAGGCAGCAACAAAGATCTTGTAGCGGTCCTCTTTGCAGATGGGGTTTCCAGCTAGGTTGAGAGTGCGCAGGTTCTTGAACTTTCTGAGGTAGATAACCTGGGAATCAGAGGATATGGTTGATTGCAATTCCTACAGTGTCCAGCAAACATGCAATACCAGCCCATACCATGAAAATAACATATTTTGTCACAAATAGTCTACAGTATACAATTGGAGAGTTTACATTCATAATTTGAAACATAAACAATAAATGTAGGTAGTGTATGAAAGTTACTCACATTTTCCAACTGAGCCAGGAAGTTGTTCCCAATAGAGAGAACGTGTAGATTTAGGAGTGTGTCCATGTTCTCAATGACAGAGATTCTGTTGTTGTAGAGACTCAAGTCTTCCAGCTTCACCAGAGAATCCAACCCCTCAATCCCCTCAATGTTATTGAAGGACAGATCTAGAGGAGAAGAGGAGATAGAGAGAAAGAAAATATTGGTCATTAGGCCATAATAGCCTTGTATCAGTGAAGAGCTTGTCTTTTAGTGAAAAACAATATAGTCATCTTGATCTAGCTATATACAGTTTAACACATACATTATCTGTCTAACATTTACTGTATGTGGAACATATTCAGGGTCTATGAGAGACCTTTCTTACCTAGCCATTTCAGATTAGTGAGGCGCCCCAGTCCTTCAATCTTCTCAATGACATTATTGTCCAGTTGTAGCTTGGTCAGAGACGTGAACTGCCACAGGTGATCAATCTTCAGGATGTCTATGGACAAAAATGTAAAAAATATGGACAAAGTAAGGAATAAAAACTATTTCCACTGCAACTATTGCCCTTCTCTCTGTGGACAATGGACATGACATGCCTGCACCAAAACGTATGCAAATGAATGAAGAACATCAACATCTGTCAAATATCTTACTCTTGTAGTCTAGGCGCAATTGGCAGACTTCGTCATACTGGATGCCCTCCTCCTTGGCAATCTGTCCAGCCTGGTCTTGAGGGCCTTGCTCCTCCACTGCCTTCTGCAGCAGCTCCTCGTCCACCAAACTGGGCTCTGCGGTATCATATAGCCTGCTCATCCTGCTAATGTCTCTGGATCCCCTGACTCTCTACCCTGTACTCTTACTGTGGAGAGAAGGGCAGCTCAATATCAAATGCTGTATTCAATACCACTGTCTGGCGGTGGTTGTAGGTTTAACAAATGTTTTTCTGATTGATAAACAGTGAGTCTCAGTGCTTTGTAGAGTTGAGTGGCTGTTTTGCAATAACAAATAAACATAAACTGTGTATAATGTATTTATGCTAGGTTAACTCGCTGAACGTTAGCTACGGTGGCTAGCTATAAATATTGTAAACAAACGTTTATATAGCTAGCTATAGTACAGTAACTTAACGTTAGCTAGCTAATATTAGCTAGTACTTTTTCAGCAGCAACACAACACAACAAGCCAGAGCTGAGTAACCTAATTTCTGCTCAATTAAAAAGGTATCAGATTGCTCTCTCTCACAAGCTGCTGTTTTGAGAGACCACAAGAAAACCAAACAACAAAGTAATTTGAAAATAAATGTATGTTATCAGCCTCGTACCATTCAAACTCACTTCTGCTGCGCAAAGATGTATACTGTTGCCTAGCAACCAGGCAGCAGGACTAGGCTTCATTGAACACGGAAAGTTTTAAACCGTTTCACGGAGGATACAGATGCTATATGCGATTTGCGAACCAATGTAAGCATTACTATGAGGTTTCTTTGTGAATATTATGTACTTAAATTACAATTATTAGAATTAAGGGGATCATAAATGTTTATCTCTTCTAGTCAGGATCAGAGCAGTACTGGTCAGGATTTCCTGAATGATGCCATGTAACCCACATTTTATCTAGCTAGTTTATCCCATCCAGTGGAGTATGTTAGAAATGATCAGGATATTCAGAATCAATTTACTCAAACAACAACAATAGTTTGATAGTACAGATTGTAGGGAAAGGTTTAAAGTAATTTCCCCAAACAACAATACTTTATTTTAATATTAAAATATATATATATATATTTTAAATGTAACCTTTATTTAACTTGGCAAGTAATTTAAGAACAAATTATTATTTACAATGACGGCCTACACCGGCCAAACCCGGACGACGCTGGGCCAATTGTGCGCTGCCCTATGGGACTCCCAATCACTGCAGGTTGTGAAACAGACTGGATACATAACATGAACAGTAACGTTAAAATCGATCACATCCAGCAAAGGCTTGGATCTTGTGCAGTGTTGGTGGTGAACATACCCTGGATAGCTGCTAATTTTGATCGACAATAAATTCAGCCATACAGATTGATATCTCAGTTTTATCTTCCAATGTCGTTGCTCAGTGGGAGGGACTTGCAGATAATGCGCCTCTCTTCCAGCTTCTGTCATTCTGTGGATATTGTTTGTTGTCACAAAGATGGAGTTCTTACTGGGCAATCCGTACAGCACTCCTGTGGGCCAGTGCTTAGGTAAGTTACCAGCTATAGATGCTGTTTAATCAGGTCTTATTAAGCCATAATGTAAGGTTTGAATGTTGACTTACATGTGTTATTGTACGGCATTCAGAAGCGAGCTAAGCTAGCTAGCTGTAGCATCATCGACCAGCTACAGTAACCTTATAAATATCGGTTCGTGGCTAGCCCATGCAAACGTTAGCAAAGCTAACTGGAATCAGGGTGGCAAATTTGCTGAAAAGTACAAATTTGCTCCAAATGAAGGGAAATTATTTCACGAGGGAGTTTTCTACTGGATTCTCCTTTGTTTTGAAATGCAATGATACAACAGCTGGGTAACAGTTTTTCAGTTGAAGTTGTTTATCAATGACGACGTGCGGTCTCATTTGCCAATTAGTGTTTTTATGACACTGACTAGTGCTTTTAAACTAATTAATGAATTCACATTCGAACAGTTGGTCTGTATTCTTTAAGCTCGTACACACACTCAGTGGTACAGGCATGAAATTGATAATGGAAGGGGATAAACGGGAAGATACGTCATTTGACCTTTGACTATGCTAAAAAAGGCAGACAAATCACAATGAGCTTTCTCACAAATACTGATGACACATTAGCAAAACACCCTTCAAAGATGATTCATTGTCAGTAACACTGAGTCATTGTAAATCACTTCTATTACAAGAAGATAGACTTGCATTGTCAACCACAGGGGGCTATGTTGCCAGCTTTTCTGTGATTACACAAACACAGCTGACCTAGATTTTTATTTAACTTTTATTTAACTTGGCAAGTCGGTTAAGAACAAATTCTTATTTACAGTGACGGCCTACCAGGGAACAGTGGGTTAACTGCCTTGTTCAGGGGCAGAACAACAGATTCTTACCTTGTCAGCTTGGGATTTGATCCAGAAACCTTTCGGTTACTGGCTCAACGTTCTAACCACTAGGCTACCTGCCGCCACTAAACCGTGCCCAATTTCTTTCCATGGGCTCCGTTGTTAGGATAGTAGTTTGGTTAGTTGGGATTGTAATGAATGGTGATGAGGAAGCTAGTTGACATCCCCCTGTAGCTTCCCTCAAAGTTCCCCCTTCCCCTTAGTGCCCTCCCTCCTGCAGCTCCTAAAGACATAGCTTTTTCCGGGCAGTTTCCTGCTCTGTCATTGGGACGAGGAGCTTCAACAGTGCTTATTTGGACTGAAATACTGACAAGTGTTTATGGGCATTAAAGGCATAAGAAAATTAACATGTTAGAAGCTCTTCTGTGTTCCTGATTAGCCCAATACCTAATGGAAGTGGCATTTTGTGTAGCCTAACCTGTTACTACCTTCAGGCTTTTATTTTCCACCCTGTCTGTATGGTTTATAGTAGCTCTGGTCCATGGCTTCACATGCGAGTGAGCGTCAGTAAGCCACACATAATGCCCTGGACCAGAGCTAGGTTCATACTGAGGTCTTATACAGTAGGGCACGCAAAATATATGGATAGGGAATGCCTGATTTGATAGGCTTGGTCCACTGTGTAGTGTGCATAGATCTTCTATCTACTGTACTAATAACCATGACAGTTAGCTTTACGAACAGCTCTAAGGCTTTTATAATCACAGTCATAATATCTTAAGGCTCAGTTAGCCTAGTTTGTTTACCCCTGCAACAGACTGGCTCAGTCTGTGAACATTTCTCCAGGCCCTGCTTCCGGCCTGTGATTTGGGAGATAACAGAAGGATAATAACTGAGTGATCCCTGCGGTTGGGATTGGTCTAGATGTGGTAAAGCAGGAATAGTTTTTCACTTCTAGGTGAGGGGGGTCTAGGCTATTTGACAACTTCTATAGCACCTCCATATTATACGTTAAAGGTTAAATTAAAAAAATAGCGTTGTTATAGGCTTGCTGCTTTTGAGGGCTGTTTAACAAGTGTGGACTTCTAAGTTCTGTGGCTATATACTCAGCCTTGCGTTTTATCACTGGTGATAATTTCCATAAGCATCATTGTCTCTTAAATAGTTGCCTGGGAGTCTCTGACTCTAAAACTTGATTATTTGGTCCAAAATGGTGAATTTTGGGCTCTTGTTTTTATTGATCGTATATATTTGTTAGTACTGCCCTTTTGAATGTAATGTAATTCATTTGAAATGTTGTAACTGTAATTTGGTTGAATGGTTCCTAACATTGCTTCAACTGTTGTTCTCAGGGCACCATTGGAAATGAGACCCTGGTCTCAATCGGTTCCCCAGGTTAAATAAAGGTTAATAATATAAAATGTAATACGAGGGACTGTTGCCAACCCCAGGTGGTGCAGAGTCTGTGATAAAGTGTAGTCTGGCCAGAAGGTGAGTGTGGCTGGGCTGAGATAAGATGTGGTTGTGATGATTGGATGGGACTGGACTGAGGCTAGGTAGGACTCTACTGGGCCTATGTACCCTCAGGCAGGGACTGTGTCCTTCATTGATAGAGTCACTGATTATCTAACAGCACATCTACAGCAAAACTATTGGATTGGCGATTGCACGAACAATGGAACATGGCAGAATACTAACCAGGGCTCAGTGGATAAAATAGTTAGGCTATAAATGTTTCATAAAGACATTAGCTACAACCATATCAATATCCTATGTTATAAAGGTCTTTGTACAGTATTCTTACAGCTCAAGGCCGTTGCTACAACCATCATTATTCTATTTTATGAAGATCTTAGTACTGTACAGGGCATACAATTCACTTTTTGGTCCACCAGTCACTGTGGCAGGTAGATTTAAACAATGAGGCCCGAGGGGGTGTGGTATATGGCCAATATACCACGGATAAGGGCTGTTCTTAAGCATGACGCAACGCGGAGTGGCTGGATACAGCCCTTGCCCTTATTGGCAATATACCACAAACACCCGAGTTACCTTATTGCTATTATAAACTGGTTACCAATGTAATTAGAGCAGTACAAATAAAAGTTTTGTCATACCCGTGGTATACGTCTGATTTACCAAGGCTTTTAGCCAATCACGGCTTTCAGCCAATCAGCATCAGCTCGAACCACTCAGTTTATAATAAAAAATCTACCAGCCACTCAGATTTTTCCCCCCTGCTAAAATTATACCAACAAAACACAAAAAAAACAGATGAGCAAGCTTTGTAATGTTTCTAAAACAATACATGTATTATGCGTAAGAAATAATGTGTTATATTGTTTAATTTCATTTTTTTTGTGACCTGAGTCATTAAACCAAACTTTCACAGATGAGACAAACATTTTCCCCTGCCCATTTAAGGGTGGGAGGTTACCGTGGCAGCACGACTCGAGTCATGTTTGAGCCTGTGAGTCTGACTAGGAGAGGTGTTGTCTTCTCTTCCCTTGCAGTTGAAACTCAAACATAGAAAAACAACCTAGCCTGTGAACAACACAATGTAAATGGACAAGGACAAGTCTCACTTCAGTAGACTTTCGGGTCAAGTAAATTAGACCAATTCTTATGCCTGCGCGAAGCGCTTCTAAAAATTAACTTAAAAAAATTCACCTTTTGCTCAGTTCTTCGCATGCACCCAGCCAGGCAGTGTTCCAGCGCAAGATGGAATAGGCTATATAGGATTCGTAGTGCATAGACTTAATTTACCAGCTATGAAACAAAATGGCAGAAATACTTTGAAAAAAGCTACTGGAGCATTTATTTGACTATAAATGTGATCAAACTTGACTTTTTATTCACAAATGCGAGTGAAATGCTGGCACTGTGGAGCCCTGACCACCCGCCAACGTGGCTGGTGAAATTGACATTTTACCCACCAATGACAAAATCTACCCGCAGGTGTTAATTTTAGGCCTTAGTACTGTATCCTTACTGCTCAAGGCCTTAGCTACAACCATAACTATCCTATGTTATAAAGGTCTTTAGTACTGTATCCTTACTGCGCAGTTGAGATCTTGTATAGCCTAACAAACTAGACAGAAGACAAGGTGGGGGGTAAGCTGTCCTCTCTGCATTGTCTCAGAGAATCTCCTAGGATGTCACCCAGGCAGATTGCACAAACAGTTTCCCATGCATTCAGTCCAGTTTCTCATGGTTAGGCATAGCTTTTTCCCGAAGATGAGATATCGATGTCTGAAGTTGATAATAGCCACAGTTTCAGTCCCTAGTCATGCATCTGTGTGAAATCGAATGGGAACATATCATGTGTATACTCTGGAGGAAGGAAGTTAGCCTGGTTCCAGATATATTTGTGCTGCCTTATCAACTCCATTGGTCATCATGGTCACAATCTGGGACCAGGCTAGAAGGAAGTGGGTCTGAGGAGGTGCAGAAGAAGGGTCTTTCATTGCTGTGAGTGTAGCCTACAGGCCAGGGTGTGGCCCCCTGCCCACTGCCCTGCTTCCCCGGCCAGCTTGGTGCCAAGTCATCCTAGATGGCCACCGCTGAACATCACCACACCAGCTAGGCTAAGTCACTACTACCATCATCATCATTGTCAGCTCAGAGAGCGGTCTGCTCAGGTCACTGCACACTGTGCCCAGCGAGCAGCAGAGTGGATCTTTAATATCTTTAGGAGCTACTAGCTTTAAATCATCTGCCTCAGTGTGTTATCTCTCTGGTTGAGTGCTCACTGTACTGTGCTGTCCATAAAGGCCTTCTGTCTGTCCATGTGGATACAGTGCTGGTGGTGAGAGTGGTACCCAACACCACAGCAGCAGCAGGACAGGGGAAAGGGATCAGGTTCACTTCTCACAGAGGAAATGGGAGAGCACTCAGAGGCAGGGCAACAGAACAGGCAGCAACCCTGCTGATGAGGTTTGCATTGTGAATCTTAATTGTCCTTTCTCATTGCCTTAAGTGGCCTGACAGGCAGGGGGTGGACAGGATGAGAGAGAGAGAGGCTGGGTGGATGTTGTGTGTGTTAGCAAGTGTATGTTTATGTTTGCAGTGTGTGTGCATGTTTATGTTGGGATGTGTGGATGGTGTGTTTATTTGCAGTGGGTGGATTGTGTGTGTGGATTGTGTGGATTGTGTGGCTTGAGGTTTGATACTAGTGAAACGACTCTGTCTCAGAGTACAGTTGGCCTAGATGCTGACTCCATCTCTTTCCTTTTAGCTGCTGAAGAGACAGAGAACCATCATAAAGGGAAAGCAGATAGACATCCGGGAGGAAACGGAACAATCTGCACTGCCATCTCCATTAGTGTAAGGGTTAGTGTAGCTAGCAGGCCCATGGATTTGTCCCTAATGGGTTGGAGCACTCTCTGGTAATAAGCCCTCTATGACGAGATGTTGAAAAGAAGACTATAAAACAGAGGAATAGTTCAGTAACCATGGATACATGAGCCAATTTCAAATGTTTATCTCAGAGCTAGGCATTAGTGGATTGAGGAATAGGGAGTGAGAGGGAGGAAGACAGACGGTGAGAAAAGAGGGATCTGAAACAGAGATTTGTGGAGTTGGCAGTGGATGGCACAGCCTCCCGCCTGTGTGGCCACGTGACTGGTTGTACTGGTTTCACTCCATGGCACTGGGACACTGTCTGGGGGTGGAGCCTGGGTTGAACTCGCACCCAATCAGTCTCTCTTCTATTTGCAAAGCTCTGGTTGTAATGTCTGTCTTGTTCCATGAATAGAGGCCTCAAAAAGGATGACTCTGAATAGGGCTGTTAAGGTGACCATATTACCGCCACACCGTTGGTCATGAGGGCAGTCAAATTCCACATGACCGTTTAGTCACGGTAATTAGCCTTCTCCAAGCGCTGATGCTGCTGATTGTCATTAGTAGCCTACTAAACTTGCTCACTGCCTGGTACTCAGCACTCTATTGTCCCTCTAATCACTCTGACATCAATGCAAATGTAATCGAAAATCGAATCAAACATTTCACGTGAGCTCATGTTGCGCAACATTTCTGTATGCTATGCAATTGTGTAAGAAAAGAGATTTGATGGCCTCTTAAAAAGAGGAGGATCCCATCAGTTTTCTATAGGCAAGGCCTACTATATTTATTCATCAACTTTCCTAATATTAAGCACATTGACTATCTTTACAACAGGAGTATAGCCTACCTGGCTGGCAGGAAAATGAACCATGGGAAAAGTGTCCTACATTGCACTTAAATAGTGATAGATTACTTAATTTTTTCTGCCACTGTTTCGAAATCGGTGCATGATAATGGTCCATTCTAAATCAAAACAAATTTCACACATATTATTTAGTATATGTAAAGACAAGATTAAATTAAGAATAGTCTGATGGGTGTGATCAAATAGAGAATGACATTTCCCATAGAAGGAAAACCCCTTTTCGAGCAAAATCCACTTTTTGTCCACCCAGATACAAAAATCCCTCCCAAGAAACATACTGCAGATTGGTGGAAAAATATGTCTCAGATTTTGATTAAGAAACAAGAATACAGTCTACAATAATCTCCCTAAAGTACAGAGGCAAGCATTGGATGTTTTAAAAAATGATTCCACTTTGATAGTGCATAATGCTGACAAGGGCGGAGTTGTGGTGTTGTTAAACTGTGAGGACTATGTGAATGAGATCTGGGGACAATTGAACAATACTTTTTCTTTCAGAAATTGTCACGTGACCCTACACCACTGTTCAAAGATGAGATTCACTGCAAGCTGAAGTCTCTTATGGAAAGTGGAGACATTATGCTAAAAGAATATGAGTTCATGAAAGTAGACTATCCAATCAGGAGCGTCATTCATGCCTTACCAAAAATCCACAAAACGACTGGATAAGCCACCAGGGAGACCTATTGTGGCCTCCATTGACTGAAAATATTTCTGCTTTTGTTGATTTCTTTGCATATGTACATAATTTTATGGACATGATTAACACCCAATATGAATGGGGATATGCTTATGGCTTGCTTTGACGTTGAATCACTGTATACTAATATCCTCAATCAGGGAGGCCTAGAAGCCATGGCACATTATCTCAGTCAACGACCCACTGGCACAGTAGCTTGCTGAGATTGTTTGAAAAGAAGAATTGTGTGAAAAGAAGAACTTTTTCATGTTTGAAAATGACATGTTCATTCAACAGAAGGGAACTGCTATGGGTAGTAAAATGGCACCGAATTATGCCAATCTGAATGTGTTTTTATTTTTTAGAAATAGGTCATTTAATTTTTATTATGTAAAAAAAAAAAATGTTATCCCCTTTTTTCTCCCCAATTTCGTGGTATCCAATCGCTAGTAATTACTATCTTGTCTCATCGCTACAACTCCCGTACGGGCTCGGGAGAGACGAAGGTCGAAAGCCATGCGTCCTCCGAAACACAACCCAACCAAGCCGCACTGCTTCTTAACACAGCGAGTCTCCAACCCGGAAGCCAGCCGCAGCAATGTGTCAGAGGAAACACCGTGCACCTGGCGACCTTGGTTAGCGCGCACTGCGCCCGGCCCACCACAGGAGTCGCTGGAGCGCGATGAGACAAGGATGTCCCTACCGGCCAAACCCTCCCTAACCCGGACGACTCTAGGCCAATTGTGTGTCGCCCCACGGACCTCCCGGTCGCGGCCGGCTGCGACAGAGCCTGGGCGCGAACACAGAATCTCTGGTGGCACAGCTAGCGCTGCGATGCAGTGCCCTAGACCACTGCGCCACCCGGGAGGCCACAGAAATAGGTCATTTTCAGCCCTAATAATCCATTCTTGCACCATATTAGACTCTGGAAACGCTTAATTGATGACGTATTCGTTCTATTCTTAGGCACAGCGGAGGATCTATATCGATTCCACTCCTCCATCAATACAAGCAGTGAACATTTGAAATTCACTGCTTGTGAAATACGTTTTCTTGACATTTTAAGTAAGATGAATTGTGGGGGGGGGGTTTAGTACGGATCTATACAGGAAGCCGATTGACAGAAATTCCCTATTACGCGGAGACAGCTTCCACCCTACACCCCTAAAAAATAACCTCTCCATTAGCCAATACAGTCGCATACGTAGGATTTGTAGTACACGGAGTGACTACCTCAAACAAACCGACCATCTGGATGAGCGTTTCAGACAGCGGGGTTACCCAGAGGAATGGCTGCATGACGCAAGGGAACGTTATAAAAATATGACCCAGGATGACAGCCTCACGCCCAAACCTCTCCGCCATCCTGACCAACGCATTCAAGGCTTCCTTCAGTACTCCCCACTTGGTAAACAGATCAACCACATTATTCAATGCTTCCTTCAGTACTCCCCACTTGGTAAACAGATCAACCACATTATTCAATGCTTCCTTCAGTACTCCCCACTTGGTAAGCAGATCAACCACATTATTAAAAAACACTGGCACATCTTGAGCACTGATCCACAACTGGAAAAGATGTTTAAAGAACCCACGAGGGTAGTCTTCAGACGCGCCCCCAACACCAGTCACATGGTGGTGAGGTCTGATCGTCCACCAGTGCCACGCAGTACCTTTCTAGACAATGTTCCCGGACGGTAACTATAGATGTGGTGGATGCACCAAATGTAACTTCACGAACAAATACACAATGTTCAGTCACCCTTTTACGGGCCTTTAAGATTAAGGGCATCTTTACATGTTCCACAAAACATATGATATACCTGATCAAGTGTATTTGTGGTCTATGCTATGTAGGAAAAAACACAATGAGCTCTGAAAATAAGCATAGCAGGACACAGGAGTAATATCAGGGCCCTTGACCAGAGAAACTCTGGCTGCTCATTTCATGGAGTCTTGTCACAACATTAGCTCTTTGAGATACATTGGTATGGAACATGTTAAGACTCCTAGGCGGGGCGGAGATACTGATAATCTATTATTGAGAGGAGAATTGTATTGGATTCACCATGTGTACGATGTTTCCTAGAGGTCTGAACCAAGAGTTTGACATCAGACCATTTCTTACCTGAATATCTTACTTTACTTTGATTTGTCTTGCCTTCCAGGTTACTCACTTGGTAATTTTTTTAAAGGTATATTATTTTCTGGAACCATTACATGTACTCATTGAATTATTAGAGATACACATGTTTTTTGCATCCACCATGCGTCATGTCCACAATGTGAGGTGAAATGTGTATATTTTGGGATGTGAACACTGTGTTTGACCTGATGAAGATTCATTTCAGATTAAAGCGGTGAATTGGGAGCTTTAAAGATGTGCAGGCCTTCTTGTTCTATTCTAGAGTCCTTTATTAGCCCAGCACCTATGTTTTTCAGGTTGTGCATATGACCACAAACTTTTCTATTGACAATATTAGCCTACCACTTGTGAATGATCTATTATCACTTCTCAAATCAAATTGTATTGGTCACAAACACATATTTAGCAGATGTTATTGCGGGTGTAGTGAAATCACTTGTAAAAGATGCACAGCTTGTGTGCAGTAAGGCAAGAAACAGCACATGCCTTTTTTTGTGCTACTTTTTCAAATCATAGTCACACACCTCATGTAGCCTAGCCCAGGCCTATATGTTTTGTTAAGGTTTGTATCACAACTAAAGTGGACAAATAACGCCTTAAAATGAAGCACATTCATCCGCTTTACAACGGGTGTAGAGCCTAATTGGTATACATACACAGCGCGTGACTTTCAAGTTGTAGGCTATGTGAGGAAGCCAGGAGATGCTAAATGTGTTTGTTAATTAACGGTCAATTACCGTGAGACCGGCAATTATTTGCTTCCCAATCAACATCGGACAAAATCTCATGACCACAACAGCCCTAACTAGGTCTGGTCCTTTCCTTCTCCCTTTCATTTTCTTCTTTCTCCCTCCCTCTTTTCCTCTCTCTCCCTGCCTGTCCGCTTTCCAATCCACTTGAGGAGATTACGTGGGTCGTGCCAGTGGAGATAGCAGTGGTTAAGACTTAACACTTAATGCTCTGCTGTTCACACACTGGGCCTGAGCAGCTAAACACCGTGTCATGCTGTTTACCTTGGCTTCTCATGTTCTGACATGTTGTTAGCAGAATACTGTCTTTGTGTACACAGGAAATACATTATTTGAGTAATATTTAGATTAGAGAGGTGGTGTGTTAAACAAAAATTAAAGAAGAAAAGTGTGTGTGTTCTCATACTGTGTGGGTGTGATTTGAAAGGAGAGAAACAGACACCAAAAGCATTAGTCCTTCACACACAGTGGCTTCAGTGGTAGACTGTGTGATCTGACGGGTTGGAAGGAGAGGGGAGGTAGAGGCCAGAACAGGACACATAGCCCCAGAGAAAAGTGCCTGGCCTGGGCATGCCACACTGCTCTGAGCCCCTGCGCTGGAGGTAGAAATGTTCTGAGTGACTGAGCTAACCTAGAGCTAGTCGAGTCATCATGACTAACTTTTAAACATTTTAACTCTTAGCTCTGTGTTTTGACTCTAAATACCTTTAGCGCTTGCTGGCTCAGTTTCCTTATTTTCTGCCAGCCAAGAATAGGAGTGAGACTAGGTCTGTGTTCCAAATTACACCCCATTCCCAATGTAGTGCACTACTTTCGACCAGGGCTCAAAGGGAATTGTGTTCCATGTGGGACACACACAGTTCTTTAATCCTGTTTCATGGAGGGATGAATTCAGCACGGTAATTGGTCGACACCAGTGGTAGTGGACTTCCAGACGTCAGCTCAATTATGTCATTATAAAACTTCAATGTTACTGTGTTGAAAAACCAATAGCCCAAATCCTGTCACATGTTTCCCTCCATTACGTTCCTCTCTAAGACAATGCAGAGAACACCCATGATTCTGTTTGAATAGGTTAAAATGAATCACACATGAGGTGATTGGTGAAATCACCACAGTGGAAGCCTTGCTCACACCTATCCGAGCATGTTAGATCATCAGACATCAAACCTGCGTCCAGGAAGGGAGGAAGAATGCATTTTTAACATCTGAAAATGCCTAGGCCTACACTGCAGTTATCAAATGAGACACGTCAAGACAGAGAGATTGGCTTATTACAGAAAACCTGTTACTGTTATCTCTTTTTTACGTGCTTGGTTACACAACTTTTTCTCATGCCCACAGTAATGTTACATAAGCCATGGAGTTTAGGCTAATTAGTGCGGCTTGCTGAGGTAAGGGGACAGGTCACAGCGCAGTCAGACTGAAATATAGCCCAAGGCTTAGTGGACAGTGGGTTGGCAGAGTACTGACTCTAGGTCTGTTATAAAACCTGTTTTACATCTCCCATCTTGTCAATCAATCAATTAGGCCTCATTTTATTTTATTTATTTTACATCAGCATTTGTCACAAGCTGCCCAGCCTAGACCCCACAGAGCAGGATAAGCAGAAGTGAAAGCACCAGGTAGAACTCCCTAGAAGGAAGAAACCTAGGTCGGAACCAGTCCCAAAGGGGTGGTTCATCCTTTTTGGGCTGTACCGGTTATTTCTATGGGGTTAGGTGTTGCTCACCGCTCGTCTAGGGGAAACTTCCTACTACTTAGTGTCCTCCTTGGTCCAATGAGCAGGCTTGTTTACTTCCTGTTGTCTTTTCCAGAGAAGGCCACGGATGGCGGCCTGCAGGCTGAGGACTGGACGCTCAACATGGAGATCTGTGACATCATCAATGAGACGGAGGAAGGGTGAGCTACAGACTACATCAGAATACTCCAACACTTTCACCTGACTGGTTGACTGACACTGACTGACTGACTGACTGACTGACTGACTGACTGACTGACTGACTGACTGACTGACTGACTGACTGACTGACTGACTGACTGAAAGAATGACTGACTGACTGACTGAAAGAATGACTGACTGACTGACTGAAAGAATGACTGACTGACTGACTGAAAGAATGACTGACTGACTGACTGAAAGAATGACTGACTGACTGACTGACT
>NW_026601466.1:23738-39377 GCF_029448725.1 Salvelinus fontinalis
GAAAGAATGACTGACTGACTGACTGAAAGAATGACTGACTGACTGACTGAAAGAATGACTGACTGACTGACTGACTGACTGACTGACTGACTGACTGACTGACTGACTGACTGACTGACTGAAAGAATGACTGACTGACTGACTGACTGACTGACTGAAAGAATGACTGACTGACTGACTGACTGACTGACTGAAAGAATGACTGACTGACTGACTGACTGAAAGACTGACTGACTGAAAGATGGACGAACTGATTGGCTCACTGGCTGAAAGACTGGCTGAAAGACGGGCTCACTGGCTGAAAGACGTGCTCACTGGCTGCCTTACTGATTGACTGAACAAGTCACTCGCACAAACACAAACCTCTTATCACACTCAAAAATAACATACAAAAGATGTGCACAAATACAATACAACTTTATTGTCCATTAGTTATAGTGAACAACAGACATTTGTCTTCTGCTCTGCTCTCAAACTCTCTACATGGCACACATCACACATGCAGTTGAGACAAGCACAGGGTCAAGCTGCAGTGCAGATAGAATGGAATGAGAAAATGTCCTTTTTTACTAATTAGCGTTAACTTTTCTTTGAGCTGAATGAGATAAAAGTTGTTGTTGACTCCTGAATTGGTTGAGTGCTGTGACCTCTAGGAACAACTGGAGGGATTCAAACCTACAATTCTTTCCTCTTCCCCGAATCATTCTTCTGCTTCCCCTTTCTCTATCTTTTTTCTCTCTCCCTTTCTGTCTCTCACATTCCTCATGCCCACATGCACTCAGGCTTTGGCACACACACACACACACACACACACACACTGAGACTTTCACTGGCAGCCCCAGTTACTCTATTCTGCTTGACTGAACACTGGAGTGTCTTGTGTTCCAGTCACAGTGGTTAACAGGTCAGGTATGACTGTCTACTGGCTAGCTTTCTGAAGTCCTGGGAGAACACATTATTCAGTATAATCCAGGGGAAAAAATGACCCATGTCTTTTGAGATATATCAGTCCCTCGCCTCCATTACAACTTCCACTGCCTACTTGAAGCGTTGTGTAATTTGAGTGTGAAGGCTACCAAGTAACAAATTACTATTGCCTTTGTGTATTGTGTTAGTGTAGGAAGTCAGACATGGTGACAACTGAATGGCATGCAGGCAATCATCTTTAGGTTCAGACAATGACATGCATGTGGAAGAAATGCCAGCTAGCTGCACTAATGCCACTTATCAGACAGATAAACATAGACTGCCTACCTGAAACTTCTGGAAGTGGAACTTTTGAGATGATGTAACACCCATGCACACCAGTATTCCCTGAGCTCCTCTCTTTCTGTAGTCTGTTTGTGTCTGAAGGCCTCAACTTCCTCCCATAGGATCCACTAGTGTCAGTGAGAGAGCATATCAGTGAGACTACTGCCTGAGCACTACTCCGTTAATGTTTTATCCACTGCATACACTCAGCCATGGCTGTCACAGACAGGGATATACACACTCTCATCTCTCCTCTGAAACTTCACAGAGCTCCAGAGTTCAGAGAGAGGTTCATGGAAGCTCATTACCTCATCTGTAACACAGAGCTTTCTCTGTTAAGATTAGCTTTGATCTTTCTATAGGGCAAACAGACAGGCAGGCAGAAAGACAGATATAAACTCAGCAAAAAAAGAAACGTCCCTTTTTCAGGACCCTGTCTTTCAAAGATAATTCGTAAAAATCGAAATAACTTCACAGATCTTCTTTGTAAAGGGTTTAAACATGCTTGTTCAATGAACCATAAGCAATTCATGAACACTCACCTGTCGTTAAGACACTAACAGCTTACAGACGGTAGGCAATTAAGGTCACAGTTATGAAAACTTAGGACACTAAAGAGGCCTTTCTACTGACTCTGAAAAACACCAAAAGAAAGATGCCCAGGGTCCATGCTCATCTACGTGAACGTGCCATAGGCATGCTGCAAGGAGGCATGAGGACTGCAGATGTGGCCAGGTCAATAAATTGCAATGTCCGTACTGTGACAGCGCTACAGGGAGACAGGACGGACAGCTGATCGTCCTCGCAGTGGCAGACCACGTGTAACAACACCTGCACAGGATCGGTACATCCAAACATCACACCTGCGGGACAGGTACAGGATGGCAACAACAACTGCCCGAGTTACACCAGGAACGCACAATCCCTCCATCAGTGCTCAGACTGTCCGCAATAGGCTGAGAGGCTAGACTGAGGGCTTGTAGGCCTGTTGTAAGGCAGGTTCTCACCAGACAAGGCATGTTCTCGGCAACAATGTCGCCTATGGGCACAAACCCACCATTGCTGGACCAGACAGGACTGGCAAAAAGTGCTCTTCACTGACGAGTCGCGGTTTTGTATCACCAGGGGTGATGGTCGGATTCGCGTTTATCGTCGAAGGAATGAGCGTTACACTGAGGCCTATACTCTGGAGCGGGATCGATTTGGAGGTGGAGGGTCTGTCATGGTCTGGGGTGGTGTGTCACAGCATCATCGGACTGAGCTTGTTGTCATTGCAGGCAATCTCAATGCTGTGCATTACAGGGAAGACATCCTCCTCCCTCATGTGGAACCCTTCCTGCAGGCTCATCCTGACATGACCCTCCAGCATGACAATGCCACAACGCACAGAACAAGCAGTATGGCTGATTTCCTGCTAGACAGGAATGTCAGTGTTCTGCCATGGCCAGCGTAGAGCCCAGATCTCAAACCCACTGAGTACGTCTGGGACCTGTTGGATTGGAGGGTGAGGGCTAGGGCCATTCCCCCCCAGAAATGTCTGGGAACTTGCAGGTGCCTTGGTGGAAGAGTGGGGTAACATCTCACAGCAAGAAGTGGCAAATCTGGTGCAGTCCATGAGGAGGAGATGAACTGCAGTACTTAATGCAGCTGGTCGCCACACCAGATACTGACTGTTACTTTTGATTTTGACCCCCCCCCACTTTGTTCAGGGACACATTATTCCATTTCTGTTAGTCACGTGTTTGTGGAACTTTTTCAGTTTCTCAGTTGTTGAATCTTGTAAATATTTGTATGAACATAACAGTTTGCTGAAAATAAACACAGTTGACACATGAGGACGTTTATTTTTTTGCTGAGTTTAGAAGCTCAGATCTATGTGGTGATTTAAAAAAAAAAAGCCCAATGCAGCTGATTTTGATCTCAATGTCAAATCATTTATGGGTAAAAATTAAGTACATTACTGTAGTAATAGTTGTTAATTAAAATGGTAAGAAAGAAAAAAATCTATAGCTTTTTTAGCAAAACTATTCTCAAGCAAGAATTTTGCTAGGATTGTCTGGGAGCTGGTCTGAGAAAGGGCCTAATGGGAGGGGCTTAATAGGAGGGATATGTAACCTCAAAACTATCTGTTATTGGTTTGGAACTGTCTTTGTTATTGGTCTATTATTGTATACTGCTTAGTGATGTCACCAGGCAAGCCAAAACTCCATCCATGCAAAACCTGCAGATTAGAAGGTCCTGTGTAAATTATATTTTTAACCAGCAATTATAAGGAAATAACACAATTATTTCAAATTATTTCAAACTTTTACAGGGTTTAACGGGTTGAGTTGATAGCATGACCAAAGCCTTATGCTAATCCAAGAATGCCATGCATACTTTTACCTTACATTTTAAGATTAGCTGGTTAATCATAGAATGACTTACAGAACGCTAACAGGATATCTGTGTGCTTAGCTAAGTTTCTATGTGTTGTGTTCCTGCAGGCCTAAAGACGCCATCCGGGCGCTGAAGAAGAGACTGAGTGGGAACAGGAACTACCGGGAGGTGATGCTAGGATTGACGGTGAGACAGGCTCTACTTGGGATCCCAACGTTGACCCACCTAAATATTTTCAGATGAACAATAGAGGGTGTGTGGTGTTGAAAAGCCTGAAACATGCAGGTTACATCACTGATCATGTGTCCAAGTGCATCTGGAGATGTTTTGGAATGTCTTGAGCCCACAATCTGCTACCCAGCGGTAAAACTTGACCAATCAATTAGAAGTATTTTCTAAAGCCCATTATACGTCGGCAGTTGTCACAAAGCGCTGAAGACCCACCATTTGGAGAACACTGGATGAGCACACCAGCAGGGACAGAGAGCGAATCCGTCCAGAACTAGGCCTAGATCTAAGTGATGCTTATTGTCTGAACTCACCCTCAACAACAACCTCGTCTCTGGGAAGAGAAACAGATAAATAGACATTTCACATTTAGAGCACACTTACCACATTTGCAAACACGCCTGCATGCTTAACTAGGACAGTGCTATTATCTGTTACACTTGTTCTTAACTCCTGAGCTTCAAAAAGCCACCAACACACGTTCATGAATTAGCTGTGTCTGCTGTGTCTCACTGTGACTTCTCCCTCAGGCGATTTCTCAACTTATGTTTTTTTCTGTCTTCATATTTTATTTTGTTTATGTGGATCTTGATTTTCTTTAGCTGCATCAAAGCTCCTGTATTCCGTGTCAGATGACAGAAGTCAGCTCTTTATCAATATCTGAGCACACTTCTCTTCTTACAGGGAGTTTCTCTCTCTCTATCATACTTTCTTACTTTCTGATGTTTTCTCTCTCTCTCAATTTCAATTTAAGGGGCTTTATTGGCATGGGAAACAGAAAGGATATATGTAAACTTTCTGTTTTACCTCTATCTTTCCATCTCCAGGTGCTGGAGACGTGTGTAAAGAACTGCGGCCACCGGTTTCACGTCCTCGTGGCTAACCGGGACTTCATTGATGGTGTCCTCGTCAAAATCATCTCCCCCAAAACCAACCCCCCCACCATCGTACAGGACAAAGTCCTGGCTCTGATCCAGGTACAGCACATGATATCTATCTAAGAAACCCCTAGGTACTTTTACATCTGAGAGAAGTGGGTAGGTATAACAACATGATGAACATTTCACCAAGCCCATCAAAGAGCAAGGTGGAGCTCCAACCTCCCATCTCTCACACATTAGACAGAGAGCTGTAAGAGGCCAGGCTGAAGCAGTTTGGAAAACCCTACATCCAAAATGAGTCCAGACACCTCAAACAAACCTCTCTAAATACAGTGAGAGGAGGAGAGAGGACACCTTGTACCTGAGCAGCTCCAGGCAGGTAACCAGAGACTGAACACACACACAGGACTGAAGTCAGCAACTCAACACCTGGGCCCTCACCATTTGGCCTTCATCTATCCACTCCTCTCAGATGTCCACCAGGATGTAACGGCTCGGGGTTGTTTCCAGACCTTATTCTCTGTTTGTGTGTTGCCAGGCCTGGGCGGATGCCTTCAGGAGTAGCCCTGACCCGGACAGGCCTTTATTCTGTGTGTTGGCAGGCCTGGGCGGATGCCTTCAGGAGTAGCCCTGACCCGGACAGGCCTTTATTCTGTGTTTGTCTGTGTGTTGCCAGGCCTGGGCGGATGCCTTCAGGAGTAGCCCTGACCCGGACAGGCCTTTATTCTGTGTTTGTCTGTGTGTTGCCAGGCCTGGGGGGATGCCTTCAGGAGTAGCCCTGACCCGGACAGGCCTTTATTCTGTGTTTGTCTGTGTGTTGCCAGGCCTGGGCGGATGCCTTCAGGAGTAGCCCTGACCCACACAGGCCTTTATTCTGTGTTTGTCTGTGTGTTGCCAGGCCTGGGCGGATGCCTTCAGGAGTAACCCTGACCCGGACAGGCCTTTATTCTGTGTTTGTCTGTGTGTTGCCAGGCCTGGGCGGATGCCTTCAGGAGTAGTCCTGACCTGACGGGGGTGGTCCATATTTATGAGGAGCTGAAGAGGAAAGGCATAGAGTTCCCCATGGCTGACCTGGATGCTCTGTCACCCATCCACACACCACAGAGGGTGAGACCCAACACACATCCACACACCACAGAGGGTGAGACCCAACACACATCCACACACCACAGAGGGTGAGACCCAACACACAACCACACACCACAGAGGGTGAGACTCAACACGCATCCACACACCACAGAGGGTGAGACCCAACACGCACCCACACACCACAGAGGGTGAGACCCAGCACGCATCCACACACCACAGAGGGTGAGACCCAGCACGCATCCACACACCACAGAGGGTGAGACCCAGCACGCATCCACACACCACAGAGGGTGAGACCCAGCACGCATCCACACACCACAGAGGGTGAGACCCAGCACGCATCCACACACCACAGAGGGTGAGACCCAGCACGCATCCACACACCACAGAGGGTGAGACCCAGCACGCATCCACACACCACAGAGGGTGAGACCCAGCACGCATCCACACACCACAGAGGGTGAGACCCAGCACGCATCCACACACCACAGAGGGTGAGACCCAGCACGCATCCACACACCACAGAGGGTGAGACCCAGCACGCATCCACACACCACAGAGGGTGAGACCCAGCACGCATCCACACACCACAGAGGGTGAGACCCAGCACGCATCCACACACCACAGAGGGTGAGACCCAGCACGCATCCACACACCACAGAGGGTGAGACCCAGCACGCATCCACACACCACAGAGGGTGAGACCCAGCACGCGTCCACACACCACAGAGGGTGAGACCCAGCACGCGTCCACACACCACAGAGGGTGAGACCCAGCACGCGTCCACACACCACAGAGGGTGAGACCCAGCACGCGTCCACACACCACAGAGGGTGAGACCCAGCACGCGTCCACACACCACAGAGGGTGAGACCCAGGACGCGTCCACACACCACAGAGGGTGAGACCCAGCACGCGTCCACACACCACAGAGGGTGAGACCCAGCACGCGTCCACACACCACAGAGGGTGAGACCCAGCACGCGTCCACACACCACAGAGGGTGAGACCCAGCACGCGCACACACACCACAGAGGGTGAGACCCAGCACGCGCACACACACACCACAGAGGGTGAGACCCAAAACGCATCCACACACCACAGAGGGTGAGACCCAACACGCGCACACACACACACACACACACACACACACACACACACACACACACACACACACACACACACACACACACACACACACACACACACACACACACACACACACACACACACACACACACACACACAGAGCTCTACTAACTAACTACATGTTGTGTTCTCTCTACAGAGCTCTACTAACTAACTACATGTTGTGTTCTCTCTACAGAGCTCTACTAACTACATGTTGTGTTCTCTCTACAGAGCTCTACTAACTAACTACATGTTGTGTTCTCTCTACAGAGCTCTACTAACTAACTACATGTTGTGTTAGCTCTACTAACTAACTACATGTTGTGTTCTCTCTACAGAGCTCTACTATCTAACTACATGTTGTGTTCTCTCTACAGAGCTCTACTAACTAACTACATGTTGTGTTCTCTCTACAGAGCTCTACTAACTACATGTTGTGTTCTCTCTACAGAGCTCTACTAACTAACTACATGTTGTGTTCTCTCTACAGAGCTCTACTAACTAACTACATGTTGTGTTCTCTCTACAGAGCTCTACTAACTAACTACATGTTGTGTTCTCTCTACAGAGCTCTACTAACTACATGTTGTGTTCTCTCTACAGAGCTCTACTAACTAACTACATGTTGTGTTCTCTCTACAGAGCTCTACTAACTACATGTTGTGTTCTCTCTACAGAGCTCTACTAACTAACTACATGTTGTGTTCTCTCTACAGAGCTCTACTAACTAACTACATGTTGTGTTCTCTCTACAGAGCTCTACTAACTAACTACATGTTGTGTTCTCTCTACAGAGCTCTACTAACTACATGTTGTGTTCTCTCTACAGAGCTCTACTACCTACATGTTGTGTTCTCTCTACAGAGCTCTACTAACTACATGTTGTGTTCTCTCTACAGAGCTCTACTATCTAACTACATGTTGTGTTCTCTCTACAGAGCTCTACTATCTAACTACATGTTGTGTTCTCTCTACAGAGCTCTACTATCTAACTACATGTTGTGTTCTCTCTACAGAGCTCTACTAACTAACTACATGTTGTGTTCTCTCTACAGAGCTCTACTAACTAACTACATGTTGTGTTCTCTCTACAGAGCTCTACTATCTAACTACATGTTGTGTTCTCTCTACAGAGCTCTACTATCTAACTACATGTTGTGTTCTCTCTACAGAGCTCTACTATCTAACTACATGTTGTGTTCTCTCTACAGAGCTCTACTAACTAACTACATGTTGTGTTCTCTCTACAGAGCTCTACTAACTAACTACATGTTGTGTTCTCTCTACAGAGCTCTACTAACTAACTACATGTTGTGTTCTCTCTACAGAGCTCTACTATCTAACTACATGTTGTGTTCTCTCTACAGAGCTCTACTAACTAACTACATGTTGTGTTCTCTCTACAGAGCTCTACTAACTAACTACATGTTGTGTTCTCTCTACAGGGTCTACCAGAGGTGGACCCAGCTGTACTAAAGTACAAAGCCCCCATCCAGCCCCTCGCTGCAGCCACAGCCACCCTCCCCAAGCCTGTAGCCGCCCCGGCTCCGGCCCCCGCCCCCCTCACCCCTGTCCTACAGATACCACACATCCCCAACGTACAGGGCCCTATCACCGCCAACCCTGAACAGGTGAGGATAAAGATGGCCTCTGACAGCTAATGTTAAACTACTGCCAGGGTCATGTTCATTTGGCCCAAAACGGAAAAGAACTGACTGGATGTTGCCCAATAAAAAAACTATTATCTCCTGTCCTGAGGGTTGCGTCAAAGAACTTGATATGCATAATACGGGAGTGCATCTCACTAATGTTAATTGGCATCCCCTCTCCTCTCTTCCCTTCCTCTCCTCTCCTCCCCTCTCTTCCCCCTACTCTACTTCAACTGCACTGGTATGACATGATATGTGAGAACCATACTGTATGGCAGTTGTTTTCACCTATCAAGTTCTAATATGTTAGTGAGGATGAAGGAAAGGATATTAAAAGAATTGAGACGCATCCTGTAGGCCTTTATGCACAATCTTGGGCCCTGTTTGAAAACTGTCAATATACATTCTTCCTTTCGTCCTGGGTGTTATCATATTGTATTGGTCACACACGCATGGTTAGCAGATGTTAATGCGAGTGCAGCGAAATGCTTCTGCTTCTAGTTCCGACCGTGCAGTAATATCTAACAAGTAATCTAACAATTTCACAACAACTACCTTATACACACTGATCTAACATGCGAGGATGGGCAAAAGCAAGGGTGCCTCCACTTAGCTTTGATCAGATCAGGGAATACTTTCTCTCTCTGACCCTTGACCCCTGTGTGTCCTCCTCAGATCGCCCGGCTGCGCAGTGAACTGGACATTGTGAGGGGAAACACCAAAGTGATGTCAGAGATGCTGACTGAGATGGTGCCTGGACAGGAGGACTCCTCGGACCTGGAACTCCTTCAGGTCAGAAAATGGACTACACCCAGCATAAAAATACAATTATAGAACATTGACTTGAATGGGGATGCCCATTCTATTAATTATATTTCTATAACTCCGGGTCAGATACTACATCCCCATAGAAATATAATTACACACCATTTTCCAACATTTTTGCTGATACTGGGCCAATTGTGCGCCGCCCCATGGGTCTCCCGGTCGGCCTCGACAGAGTCTGGACTCGAACCCAGGATCTATAGTGGCACAGCGAGCACTGTGATGCAGTGCCTTAGACCACTGCGCCACTTGGGAGGCCCTCAGAATTCCACAACATTGACTTGCATGGGGACATTCATTCTAGTAATTCTATTTCTCTGACGCCCCCTCAGCCTTATCCTACTAAAAATATGTCACTGGTCCTCACTGTGGAAGCTTTTCATCATTGAGAATTTGAGACAGCTGGGTAGTGCACAAAACATAAAAATAAAATAAAATAGCACTCCATCTGTTTATTTTTTTTATTTTTTTACCCCTAAATACAAGTTTAAACGTTCCCTGCCGTAGTCACCCTGCTGCTCAACTGAAATGTGTTGGAACTCATTTAGCCCACTAGGGGGAGTAGTACCACCACAGTACCACCACTCTAGGGGGAATGGTACCACCACTCTAGGGGGAGTAGTACCACCACTCTAGGGGTAGCACCACCACTTTAGGGGAAAGGGGGATACCTAGTCAGTTGTACAACTGAATGCATTCAACTGAAATGTGTCTTTCTCATTTAACCCAACCCCTCTGAATCAGAGAGGTGCGGGGGGAGGGCTGCCTTAATCGACATCCACGTCTTCGGCACCCGGGGAACAGTGGGTTAACTGCCTTGTTCAGGGGCATGAAACAGATTTTACCTTGTAGCTCAGGGATACAATCCAGCAAACTTTCCACTAGGTTACCATCACTCTAGGGGGAGTAGTACCACCGCTCTAGGGGGCGTAGTACCACCGCTCTAGGGGGTGTAGTACCACCGCTCTAGAGGGAGTAGTACCACCGCTCTAGGGGGAGTAGTGCCACCGCTCTAGGGGGAGTAGTGCCACCGCTCTAGGGGGAGTAGTGCCACCGCTCTAGGGGGGTGTAGTGCCACCGCTTTAGGGGGGTGTAGTGCCACCGCTCTAGGGGGAGTAGTGCCACCGCTCTAGGGGGAGTAGTGCCACCGCTCTAGGGGGAGTAGTGCCACCGCTCTAGGGGGGAGTAGTGCCACCGCTCTAGGGGGGAGTAGTGCCACCGCTCTAGGGGGAGTAGTGCCACCGCTCTAGGGGGAGTAGTGCCACCGCTCTAGGGGGAGTAGTGCCACCGCTCTAGGGGGAGTAGTGCCACCGCTCTAGGGGGAGTAGTGCCACCGCTCTAGGGGGAGTAGTACCACCGCTCTAGGGGGAGTAGTGCCACCGCTCTAGGGGGAGTAGTGCCACCGCTCTAGGGGGAGTAGTACCACCGCTCTAGGGGGAGTAGTACCACCGCTCTAGGGGGAGTAGTACCACCGCTCTAGGGAGGGTAGTACCACCGCTCTAGGGAGGGTAGTACCACCGCTCTAGGGAGGGTAGTACCACCATAGTACCACTGCTCTAGGGGGAGTAGTACCACCGCTCTAGGGGTGAGGAGAGGGGAACAACAAATATTACTGTACTTGCTTAAGTGACAGTTGGTGTAGGGTGAAGTTGTCCCTGGATGCTGATCTTGTTAAAAGTAACAAGTAATTAAAAGTAACAATTAATTAAAGAGCAGCAGTAAAATAACAATAGCGAGACTATATACAGGGGTGTACCGGTACAGAGTCAATGTGTGGGGGCACCGGTTAGTTGAGGTACTGTGTACATGTAGGTACAGTTATTACAGTGACTATGCATAGATGATAACAACAGAGAGTAGCAGCAGTGTAAATGAGGGGGAGTGGCAATGCAAATAGTCTGGGTAGCCATTTGATTAGCTGTTCAGGAGTCTTATGGCTTGTGGGTAGAAGCTGTTTAGAAGCCTCTTGGACCTAGACTTGGTGCTCCGGAACCGCTTGCCATGCGGTAGCAGAGAGAACAGTCTATGACTATCGTGGCTGGAGTCTTTGACAATTTTTAGGGCCTTCCTCTGACACCGCCTGGTATAGAGGTTCTGGATGGCAGGAAGCTTGGTCCCAGTGATGTTCTGGGCCGTTCGCACTACCCTCTGTAGTGTCTTGCGGTCGGAGGCCGAGCAGTTGCCATACCAGGCAGTGACTGAGGGTGTGATAGATGTATTTTAATCAGGTGACCTTTCCACTGTTTTATGAGGTGACTTTAGGTAATAGTTAAACTGTGATTCAATAAATAAAATGTAGGTGTTGTGATTTCTCTTACTAAGTAACACAACTGAGTCTAATGATGGACATGTATGGCTACCTGCTGGCTAGAGACCTGTTTTAGAGAATTCTAGTCATCTACCTTCTGAGAGACAGACTCACCTTTCCATCAGTGATGCCCTGTCCTCACATTGTGTTTGTGTGTGTAGGAGCTGAACAGGACGTGCAGGGCCATGCAGCAGCGGGTGGTGGAGCTGATCTCCCGGGTCTCCAACGAGGAAGTGACAGAGGAGCTGCTGCACGTCAACGACGACCTCAACAACATCTTCCTACGATACGAGAGGTAACGCACAGACATGGGCATGACAATACACACACACACACACACACACACACACACACACACACACACACACACACACACACACACACACACACACACACACACAATTAGGCTTACTCTACTTCTTAGGCTTACAGCTACACAAAGTCCACTGGTGAACAAGGATATCTGCTGTGACATGATGTTGCATGTGGAGCACATTTTTCCAGCAGGCCCTACAGGAACACAGTTAAACATCTTAGGCCTCGGGGACCTATCTGGATATACACTTCTATTAAAGATTCCATGGTCTCAAAAAGTCAAAGCGTTCCGTTCATGTTTTATAGATGATGTAAATGTATGATTGATGCCAATGCCTCCGTGTTCTTTACAAGGACTTGTGGTGTGTTGCAGGTATGAGAGGTACCGGTCGGGTAGAGCGGCTCAGAATAACGGGGTGAGTTATCTCACTTATCTATACATCTATGAACAACTCAACAGGAGTGGAGATTAATGTTACTATCTGTCAGTTTGTTGTGATCACCAAAGCATTCTACTCACGCATGCTTACTTTACGCTGACACTCCAACACACACACGCGCACACACACACGTACACACGCACACACACACGTACACACACACACACACACACACGTACACACACACACACACACACGTACACACACGTACACACGCGCACACACACGTACACACACGTACACACAGGCACACTGTTGCCACACACACATTTTCACATTTCCACACTCATCACATACACTGCTGCTACTGTTTATTATCCTGTAGTCTAGTCACTTTACCCCTACCGATATGTACATATCTATCTCAATTACCTCGTACCCCTGCCCATCAGATTGGTACTGATAGCCCATGTATTTAGCCAAGCTATCATTACTCATTGTGTATTTATTCCTCGTGCTACAATTTTGTTATTATATTAAGAATTTGTTATATTCTGTGTTGTTTGAAAGGTAAGTAAGCATTTCACTGTTAGTCTCCAACTGTTATTTACGAAGCATGTGACAAATAATATTTGATTTGCTTGTCTGATTTGTTTCAGTCCATTCTCTATGTATTTTCTGAAATGCGATATGATTTAGATTTGTCAGTGTTTGTGGCTGATTTGCTGCATGTGTATAGCAGTTTTCTGTCTCTGTGTTTCTCTGTTTCTCTGTGTCGGGGTCAGCTAATGGAGGCAAGTATGGCAGCACTCCATTCTATCCCAGCTCAGTCTTGAGATGAAGAGAGTCAATGAGGAGAATGTTGAAACATGTCTTACTACTGTCACGTATGGACCTTCTTATTGGACCATACCACATGTTCACATGGAACCTTTTATATAGTGCTGTTGTTCCAGAGAACTAGAATATTCCCTCTCTCTCTCTCTCTCTCTCTCTCTTGTAAAGCCCTCTGCTGTCCGTAGTCTAACGTAGAGGACAGGGATGTGTTGGACTAGTAGACATCTCCATTACCTCCATCCATCCTCCTACCTCTGTTAATTTTCTCTACAGAAGCCACCGCTGTGTGTGTGTTGACTGTGTTCTGTTGTCTCCCTCCAGATGCTGAGTGAAGCCACAGAGGACAACCTGATAGACCTAACACCAGGCTCGCCCGCTGTGGTCAGCCTCCGAGCCACCTCCACACCCCCGTCCAGCATCCCCCCTGTGACCGCCCCCAGGGCTGGAGCTACAGCCTCCCCTGCCCGGACCCTGATCCAAGACCCTACCTCTGGTCCCTTAACTCTGTCCACTCAGCTCGCCGGCCTGGGTAAGGATGGGGAATGGTTCAATAGGACCATAAATGATACTCTGTGTACTATATACAAATGCACCAGATGCTAGGTACGCTATACTGTAATGATGCATAGCCCATAGCAAGCAACACACCGCCCATACATGCAGCCACACACACACACACACACACACACACACACACACACACACACACACACACACACACACACACACACACAAGGGCAGTGGAGTGTAAGAAGGTTTCTAATCAGGGCTCTAATGGGAAATAAGCCCTGCTCTATAAGTCTCTGTAAATGACTCCTCTGTTAGCCTAAATGATGTTGCTGCACTCCGTGGCACTATGCTCTGGCTGAGGCCTGAGACAGAGAAAAAGGGGGAGAATATGCTCCTTTGCGCTACAGCGCTGGCGTCTCAAATGGCACCCTATTGCCTATATAGTGCACTACTTTTGACCAGGACCCATAGGGAATAGGGTGCCATTTGGGACACACACAGTGAGTTGAGTTTGAGAGGTGCTTCTGAATGATGATTGATTCTAGAGGACTGGTGCGGGAGGATGACTGTCGTTGATTCTAGAGGACTGGTGCGGGAGGATGACTGTCGTTGATTCTAGAGGACTGGTGCGGGAGGATGACTGTCGTTGATTCTAGAGGACTGGTGCGGGAGGATGACTGTCGTTGATTCTAGAGGACTGGTGCGGGATGATGACTAATGATTGATTCTAGAGGACTGGTGCGGGATGATGACTGTCGTTGATTCTGGAGGACTGGTGCGGGAGGATGACTGTCGTTGATTCTAGAGGACTGGTGCGGGAGGATGACTGTCGTTGATTCTAGAGGACTGGTGCGGGAGGATGACTGTCGTTGATTCTAGAGGACTGGTGCGGGATGATGACTGTCGTTGATTCTAGAGGACTGGTATGGGAGGATGACTTTCGTTGATTCTAGAGGACTGGTGCGGGAGGATGACTGATGATTGATTCTAGAGGACTGGTGCGGGAGGATGACTGTCGTTGATTCTAGAGGACTGGTGCGGGAGGATGACTGTCGTTGATTCTAGAGGACTGGTGCGGGAGGATGACTGTCGTTGATTCTAGAGGACTGGTGCGGGATAATGACTGTCGTTGATTCTAGAGGACTGGTGCGGGATGATGACTGTCGTTGATTCTAGAGGACTGGTGCGGGAGGATGACTGTCGTTGATTCTAGAGGACTGGTGCGGGAGGATGACTGATGATTGATTCTAGAGGACTGGTGCGGGAGGATGACTGTCGTTGATTCTAGAGGACTGGTGCGGGAGGATGACTGTCGTTGATTCTAGAGGACTGGTGCGGGAGGATGACTGTCGTTGATTCTAGAGGACTGGTGCGGGATGATGACTGTCGTTGATTCTAGAGGACTGGTGCGGGAGGATGACTGTCGTTGATTCTAGAGGACTGGTGCGGGAGGATGACTGTCGTTGATTCTAGAGGACTGGTGCGGGAGGATGACTGTCGTTGATTCTAGAGGACTGGTGCGGGAGGATGACTGTCGTTGATTCTAGAGGACTGGTGCGGGAGGATGACTGTCGTTGATTCTAGAGGACTGGTGCGGGATGATGACTGTCGTTGATTCTAGAGGACTGGTGCGGGATGATGACTGTCGTTGATTCTAGAGGACTGGTGCGGGATGATGACTGTCGTTGATTCTAGAGGACTGGTGCGGGAGGATGACTGTCGTTGATTCTAGAGGACTGGTACGGGATGATGACTGTCGTTGATTCTAGAGGACTGGTGCGGGATGATGACTGATGATTGATTCTAGAGGACTGGTGCGGGATGATGACTGATGATTGATTCTAGAGGACTGGTG